>NC_056739.1:1137800546-1138060546 GCF_019279795.1 Protopterus annectens
TAAGGAGACTATAGCCACACGATAAGTGGCCTTTACAATAGAAATATACTACTAGGTCGCTAAATGAATATAATTAATATAGTGTGCTAGTAGAACAGGGTTGAGAGAGGAGAGAGGAGGAATTAAAGAGAGAAAACGGGTGATAGGAGCTTAAGTATTAAAGAGTAATTTGTGGGGTATGTAAAGAGAAGAAGTAAGAGGAGAAACAGGTTAGATGAAAAAGTACAGTGTTGAGGAGCAGATGGACAAAGAGGAGGGAATAAAAGCTTAGGTTAATTGAAAGGAAATAGAGTGGTAGGTTAAGGGTTAGGTGGAGAGAGAGAGACGTGTTAAGGTAAGGTATGCTAAGTAGAGTGAGAGGGAAGAGTGAGAATGATATGGGTTTTTGTAGGAGGGGAATATGCAATGAATAGATTTATGGTTTGTTAGTGGGGGGAGATAGAAGATTAGGGGAGTATAAAGTATTATGTAGTTACATATGATGGGCATTAAGGGTGGAAGGATGTAGGGTGGGAAGCTAATATACATGCGGAACAGACCAAAAATATGATGCAAAAATCTGGACATTTTGCAACAATCTGGACAGTTTTGAGGTATGATTGTACCCAAAGTTTCTTTCAGCCAGCCACTGATTATAAGTATGAAATACTTAGCACTCATTGATTCTATGTGGATTTTTCTCTAGTAGTGGCCTAGTTAAACTATGACAACTCACACTTATGTTTATACAGCACAAACAAGGCATGTTTGCTATGGAATGTGATGTGAGGTGACTGATCAATAAAAGAATCAAGTATTAATCTATGAACAGTTTAACTGGTAATTAAAAGAGGCATGTATTATTCTATTACTAAATTATGTGGTAATTAAGAGACATGTATTATCCTATGACCGGTTTATCTGGCAATTAAAAGAGGCATGTATTATTCTATGACCAGTTTAGCTGGTAACTAAAAGAGGCATGTATTAATCTATGACCAGTTTAGTGTCATCACTCCATTTCCTAAAAAAATAATTGTTTGCCACCATGCTAGAACTGGATAGCTTGGCATTTTATGGCTCTAGTTTGAAAGAAATTACTGATGCACTTCAAGTCACCATGGATACAACCCCCAACTGCCCACACCACCCTCCTGCTTCATAACTAAGAACACTGCTTTGTCCCTAACACTCTTCAATTGCATCACACACAACATAAATGTATACTCTGAGACTTGAATGTACTTTATTATTACTAGGACCTGATCAAGGATACTATTTATTTTATTTTATTTATTTTATTTAACATTTGTTACCTGGAAAGTCCAACTGGGTCAAGAACCCATTTTCAGTGCAGGCCCAGGGAGAAAAGCTCCAAATGATACATGGAAAGTTATGACATTATACATGAACAAGACAATAGCAAGTATTAAAACACATATTAAATAAGTAGTGAATACTAAATACATACAAGGAGGTAGATACAATGATAAAACACATACTAGATAGGCAATACTAAATAAAAGTAATGTGGTAGATCACAACTTTCTTTTATCAGGTAGGATTTAGGTAAAGATTGAGGGTCAGGCAGAGGGTTAGAATATTAGAAGCAAGCATATGCTTAGAAGAATTGTGGTGTAAGATGGGAATGGTTAAGGGTGTAGAAATGTATAAAGTTTCTTAGTTCAATATGGTAATGGTTAGTGGATGAAATTCCTGGTCTGTGGATCTCCAAATGTAGAAAGGAAAAGGCCTAGAGAGTGGATAGAGTTCACCTGTTATGGAAGGAGCAGGGGCAGGTTTGATTACAAAGAAAATGTTTTCTTAGGGTGTGTTTGAAGTTGTTAAAGCACTCAGTGGTAGTAATGTCTGTTGGCAGAGTTCCAGAGCTTGGCGGTAGCATGAGAGTATAGGCATTGTCCAACTCTTTTGTTTGGAATGCAGACAGTTAGGAGTTGCTTGTTTTCAGAGCAGAGGGCTCTGGTAGGGATGTACGGTTTTAGGACGGCTTGAGGGCTGGGCAACTATCAGGTGTATATATCATTTTATGTGCAGAAGACAGCTGAACTTGGTTTAGGTAATGTGTGAGTTGGAGCCAGTTTAGTTCTTTCAGAGCTAAGCAGTGATGGGAATGGTAGGAGTAGCCAAATGGCAAATTTGGCAATTTTATGGTATGGCTTTAGTTTTTGAAGTAGTTTTTGAATGCGAGAGGTAGGGACAGGTTTAAGAGAAAAGGGGTTAGAAGATGTCGTGCTAGTTGTTGAGGAGGTGAAGAGTTTTTTTGCTTATGCAGGAGTCATGATATAGGGTGGGGGGGATCAGAGATGGGGCTTAAGGTAGTTGCAGAAGTGGAATTTGTTAACAGTTTGCTTATGCTATGTATAAAATGAGAGTTAAATAGGTTGGCTATCTCTGAGGGAGTTTTGTAAGGGAGTGGTGATGCAGTTTGTTTAGATCCTGGGGTAAGGAGGTTTGAGATGTATTTCCAAAATTGTTTTGGGTTGTTTTTGTGGTTTGCAAGTTGGTTGGAAAAGTATTTTTTTTTTGTTTTTTTCTAAGTTCACTAACTGTTTTGCATTATTTCATAACTGTTTAGATTTGATTAGGTTAGTATCAGATTTGTTATTGTGCTATTCCTTCCAGGCTTCATCTCTATCTTGTAAATATTGCTTGGTATTCTCTGTTACCCAGGGAGCATGGTTAGTTCTTATTCTTTTGGTGCAGAGGGGAGGGCTAAGCTATCGAGAGTATTTATAAATACATTGTTGAAGTATTCAGGGGCATCTTCTAGTGGTAGTGTTTTAAGTGGATTACAGTGAATGTGTTTTAGGATTTTGTTAAACCCTTTGTTCGTCAAAGTTCCTGATATTTCTGGTGGTTTTATATGTATGGGCTCTTGTAATTTGTGGTGTGGATCTATATATGAATATGGGTAGGTGGTCACTAAAAGTATTGGGTAGAGTGTAGGGATTAGAGTATTTGTCAGGATTAGAAATTAGTATTCAGTCAAGAGCTGGACCTAGGGTATTGCTGTTATGCATACGGGTGGCATTGGTAACGAGCTGGGTATAACCATAGAGGTTTATGCTATTAGTAGGGGAGTCAATTATCAGATCTTGCCAGTTAATGTTGATATCTCCCATAATTATAGTTTCATTACTGATGTTTTCTGAGATCCAGGAGACAATATCTTCCAAAATATGGATGTTTTGCCTGGGGGATATATACAGTCCAACAATGTATATTTGTTTTGTTAATTTGTAGGTTTCCGATTAGAATTTCAGTGTTATTGAAAGTTGGCATTTCTTTAGAGAAAAGTGAGATTGTGATGCTGTTGGAACAGATTAGGCTACCCCACCACCTTTTTTGTTGGTTCTGTCTTTTCTAAGTATATTATAGCCTGGTGGGGTGTTATTTCAGGGTCTATATTACATGATCGAAGTTTCAAAACTTCAAATCTGATATGGTCAACACCATATAATTGAATTCTTGAAACATCGAAAATGTAATAAAACACAACAACCTACAAAAACAAACCATTTAAATGCTCTAAGCAGGGGGGCAAGCCCCCCTGTGCCCCCCACACCCCCCCACACCCCCGCTACTTAAATATACCAACTCCGAGATCACACTACAGTGCAGAAAAGGGAATGCTTCCCTTTCCGTGCTGTACAGAGATCTCCATTAAAAGATTCAAAGTTTCAAGACTTCGATCATATGGTGTCGACCATATCAGATTTGAAGTTTTGAAACTTCAATCTTCTGATATAGACCCATTATTTCAGTATCATGGATGTGGGATTTTAGCCAAGTTTCAGTGATTACTAGAATATCAGGGGTGTATTGGCTTAACCAAGCATGAAATCATGTGGTTTTGTTACAGATACTACATGTGTTCAGGGTTGCTATAAGAATATTGTTAGGGTTTAGACTATTAGCAGAGGAAGCTGTAGTTGGGTGCCCTGGGTTGGAGTGGATGTCCCCACAAAGGAATAGAGTGTGTTGCTTGAAGAGGTAATGTTTGAGGTATTGGGTAGGCTTATTATTGCTGACTATTATGTAAAAGTTAGGTTTACTAGTGATGTTGTTGGGAAGGATTTTGAGTTTTGAGAGCTGCATAATGTAATATTGAATTAGACTGACTGATATGTTATTAAAGCTTTCTATGGGGTTCTCATTATGTAGAAAAAGAGTAGCGTATATAAATGTTGTTGAGGTTAGGGAATAGTTCAGGGATGTGATGTGGATTAGGAGACTAATATATAATGTTAGAAGTAGGTTAGAGAGAAGGGAGAACATTTTTAGTGAAATGGTGTAATTTGAGTTTTATAAGGAAGGGATAGTGCAATCGGGAGTAGGGAGCTGATTCTGAAGCTTTGAAATGGAGCTAGTGTAGTAATAGGTGGAGTTTTGTTGTTAATTGCATGTAAGGACGTGGGATTATTTGTAATTGAATAACAAGCTTTAGGGGTAGAGTAATGGTAGGTATAAATCTAGGGAAAGCAGGGTGGGTGGGAATGGGAGTAGGGTAGATGAGCGGAGTGAGCCTGAGCATAGCAAGAGCAAATGGAGCAGGATGAGCCAGAACCTTGAATATCTGAAAAGGTAATAAAATAATCAATAAGTATATATCTGGGTTTCTGGAACAGTTTAAACTTACAATAGGTGGGAAATTGCAAAGTTTGATCTTGTAAGTACCTTTGTATGGAGTCTTATGGTTGAAACTGATTGGACTTTGTAAGGTGTCTTATGGTTGAAATTGAATGGAGGGCTTTCATGTGGTTTAAGACTGCAACCACCTGTGGTCCCCTTAAGAAGTCATGGGGGACGATACGGAAAACTCTTTATAGAGGAAGGAAAATGTCGTAACTCGACAGAATTATCAAATTACTGGCCAATAGCTATACTATCACCATTATCTAAAACACTTGAAAGGTGCATCCATTCACAAATCTTAAACTATCTAATAACCAACAATCTTCTAATACTCAGTATGGTTTCCATCCTAGTCATAGTACCACCACTGCCCTTGCTAACTTTACTAACACTATTAACCACCCTTGTCAATTTAGTTCTCTCCATCTTTCATGATTTGGCTAAAACTTTTGATACTGTCTCTCATTCTAAACTCTTAACTACACAACTGGAACTTAAACTTAGCCATTTTGCTCTTACTTGGTTCCAGCAATATCTAGCTGGTCTCCAGCAAGCTGTAAAATGGCAACAAATTCTCTCTTCACTACTGCCTGTAACCTTGGGAGTACCACAGGGATCTATTCTGCATCCTCTCCTTTTTATTATCTTTATTAATAATCTTCATTCTGCCACCCCACTTGCCTCCATAGTTCAATATGTGGACAATTCCACCCTGATGTGTGCCTTCCCAGTATTACAAAAACTCCAAAATATCACCCAGCAGTCATTCAATGCAGAGGGATCTTGGCTAAGCAATGCACAACTTATACTTAACCCTAAGTTTGTTACAGAATCAAATTTCAGATCCCATCATTGTTTGGCTTTAAAACCATATCTTAGCTCAAACTACCAAGTCTGCTTGCTTATAATCAACTCACCTTCATCCATCAAGTACTAAATCAGCCAGAAAAAATACACAAGTACTTCAAAATCTACTAATACACTACTCCAATAACAGGGTATTGTGTTCCACTAGCAAATCCTTTTTAAATATTTCCAAACCCAACAATGCAGCCGGAGTTTCACTTAACTCAAACTGCATAGCCAAAACTTGGAATTCCCTGCCATTAAATATCAGAAGAACTACTAACACTTCCACCTTTAAAACACTTCTCAAATGACAGCTGTTTGAGTCCTGGACCTGTTCTTGCACAAACCTTGGTTAGCAAATAGATGTCTTAAGGCAGCTAAAAGAACAGAACCAGTAATTTTTGTATTTGAATAGTATAACGCACTAAGCATATGTATAATTAGCTTGCTTGTTTTTGGTTTTTACCTTCAATCACAGTACTGCTATTCTTTTTATTCCTACCTAGACTATATGTTTGTATTAGTGAAATGTATAACATGTATTTTTCATTTTGTGCTTGTATCTGATATTGAATCAACATCTGTATCTGTATCTTGTATATATATTGTACTGTTATTTAAAAATCTGGAGCTGTTCTCTCCTAGCCTCTGCTGAAAAAGGACATTTTGTCCAGTCAAACTTTCCTGGTATACAAATATAAAATAAAATAAATAAAGGACATGCATATTGTTATACCATATTTTGGCAATCCACATTAAAATATGAGTTTGAAGTTATTGCACACATAAGCACAGCATAGCTAACAGGAAATGTACTTCTAAGGAGTTATTGATGTTCTCTGCAGATAGGAATCAGAAACATAGAGCAAAGAATTTCAGGCAATACTTCAACTGTTAGTGTGGTAAGCATGAATACAGGGTGGTAGGGTGCTTAGGACATATGAGATTCTCAAAGATTATATGCAGACGGGTTGGGGGGGAGTGTGAAAGGTAAGTAGGGCTAAAAGACAAACTGGAATAGGATACTAAACATGTGGTCCCCTTATGAAGTCATGGGGGGATGATATGGAAAACTCCTTATTGTGGAAGGAAAAGGAAGCCAAGTGGAGAACTGTCACTTAAGACATATAAGGAGGCTTAATGTGAGATCTGGGAAGGAAGTGAAGGTTGCTGTTGCACAATGCCATGATCCAAGGTACTAGATCAAGGAAAGTAAATTACTGTGTCAAGGCAAGGGAGGAGTTTAAGTCTTCATGACAAGGAATCTAACAGGCTTATAAGCCTCTAAGGTACAAGGAAGAAATACACTTGCAATGGACAAAAAGCCAAATTAATGCAGGTACTGATTTAAAGCCTCTTGGATCTTTAAAGTTATTTTAAAATCTGGCTCCCAGTCAGAGACACCTCTTAGCCAACTAAAATAGAGTTGCACTCTAAACATTGGTCCTTCAGCCTATTATGTGGTCCTTGTTCCTTAGGAAGATGAGTCATGTTCCTTGGACATGGTCCTCATGCTCTCAATTGGGGACTGACTCCTGGTACTGGTATCCAGGAGGTTGATCACGCATAAGACCAGGACACAAGATGTAACCTCCTATTATACTATGATGGCAGGGAAGGGATAAAACAAGGATTGTGTGGCTGCAGATAATAGTTATAAGAGAGCTGTAACATAGAAGTTCATACTCATTTAAAGTTTGAGAGTTATTAAATACAGTTTTATAACCAGTGGCTGCAATCATGCATCTCTGTTCAAAAGTGAGGCTTAAATATCTGCTGAGCCTGATGTTGTTGTTTACAAATCTGTTTCTGCATTCAGTTCTTTGTATTATTTTCTATATTTAGCTAATTTTATGTGTTATTGTTCAAGATAATGCATCCTGTCATCAGAGTGCCTGTTTGAAAAGACAGCCTGAGGCTTATTTTAAACAGAGTTAGCTGAAGAAGGTTCTGCATAAATGAGAAGAACTATCTTTACTTTCATCTGTGACCAATGAAGTTTTCAGTGAAGATAAAAACTGAGATGAATGATTTTTACATTATTTACACTTTAACTGCACCATAAATAGCTGATTTTGGCAGGGAGGGGGTGTATTTTAACACATATTGATACTGTTTTTTGAACAGATGTAAGTATGTATTCGGCTTCATTACTGTACACGTGCTGCCTACACTGTAGCTGTTATTACTCTGTAATTAGGTCATGAGGTCGCGTCCACTACCTGTGACAAAGAAGTAAATAAATGCATGCTACAGGCTATATGGTGATCATTTTATCTGGGGATTGTTTCAAGACATTTGCAGCATTAACATGATATGGTTCAAGACATTTTCAACATTAACTTTTGGTAAGAGACAGTATCACATAACTCTGTTTTATTTATGTTTAGCCATATGCTTATAAGTACACCACAGTTTTAATTAAGATGGGTCTAAGTTTCATTCTCTGCTTTGTCAGGCCACAATCCTATGATGCATGAATCATCACAAAATATAAGTAGCAAGAAAATACAGCAGCTCAGGAAAGAAACTTCCCAGTGTAGTTTTAGTAGTCAGACTAAAGGGCTTTAAGAAAACGGGAGTATTACATTGAGAAAAACAAGAAATGTCACAGGTCAAGGCGTTTGTTCTACCCTGCAGCTTGCTTTGATAAAAATAAATACACACCTCATCCTTGAAATTGGGTTAAACCTCTTTCTCTAGTTTTGCATAACATACATGATTATCCTTATATTTTCTCTGTCCCATCTTTCCTACATGTTAAAAGTCTCCCAATTTCATTTCTTTAATTAAAAACATTTTATGCATGGTCTCATAAGCAGTTAGGTCCCCCAAGACCAGATGGAAAGCTCTTAAGGACTGGCCAAAGAACAGAAGGCCAGCTTATTGAGTGACACAGCATGTGCAAGTGGTTGTGATCTGTATTCAGAATGTGATTTTCAGATACACAACATGGTGTATTAGCATCTATGTCTGTGGTGTTACTATTCTGTAAGGCCAACTTACTCAAACTGATGACAAAATGTCCATACATGTTTGCATGTTTCTATCACAAAATAAAGTATGTTGGTAGCTGTATAATTCTACCATCTGCAGAAGGTAAATGGGTCAAAAGGTGGCTGTGAAAGTGCACTGCTAGTCCTACAAATCCTTCAGCTTAGCAAGACTAATAGGAAGTAGTGAATGAAGACTTCAGGAATCTGTTCTGCAAACTGTAGAACATACAGTAACCTAAAATCACACGTGGGTCACTTTTCTTGTAGTATCCTGGTTCACCTATATTTAACATATGTGGTGGATGAAAAAACTGTTTGACTTTGGGGTATATGTGCACAGTTAGCTGGCTGGACTGATGTGTGTCACTATTATGTGCATGCACAATGCACACCACCTTAAGCTAATTTTACCTACAATGTAATAGATGCAGACATTATCAGAAATAACACCCCCTTGTAATATAATCACCTCGATGCTCACTGACACTAGTAAGAGAAAAGGCAAACTGTTTTCTACGTGCACCCTTCCATGTCTCACTTTGTTTTGAAGTGTGAGGTTTTTCTAAGTTTATTATTACAAAATAAAACATAAAAAATAAAAAAAGTATAGTTTCTGTAGCATATATTAATTGAAGAAAGTCCGGGCAACCAGACCTTTTTTCATTGGTATATGCTCGATTTACAATGGGCACACTAGTTGGGCCGACCAATCAGCGTGCATGTTTTTGAATGTTAATGGCCAGTCATTGCATAATTATTATTAACCTATCAGTGTACAGAGAAGAGGAAATCAAAAGCTATATAACTTCAGTTTGCAAGGTCTACACTCACAAGAAGTACATTATAAATTAATAGTAAATGAGAAAGAAGAGTTATGCGTTTTGTAAAACGTACATTATTTTTTTAATATATAAACAAACAATACAATATTCCAGTCATCAGATTTGATATTATACTTTAGTTAAGATGTTCCCAGCTACAAATGCTGAAAACACACGCAGTGTGTATTGAATTTGAAGCACTTGTGGCTGACAGGTACACTTTAATGCCTGAAACCTGTTCTGCAGTGGCTGCACAAAGCTGTAAATCATTGTTGAGATGTGAAACATTTTATAATAAGAGATATAAAAAAAATGATTGTTTCTGCTAATGCCACAGCAGCACATATTGTAAAGATTGTTCTTGTTATGTACAAAATCTCAGGTACTATGCAGTGTTTTTTGTGTACTGCACAATGAATTCTTATGAGTCAGAGTTAGTTCTGCCTAAAACTTACGCATCAGAAATGATTTTAAATTGGAGAATGCTCACATTCGGGCTACACAGGGATCATGATCCTGTTCAGATTTTGCAGCACCCCAACATTCACTTCTGCTCAAACAAATAAGAGGCATTAACTGAGAATGCCAGCCTCAGTCAAAAGGTCATGACGTAGTCTCTTATCAACAGAGGTAAACGGTCATAATGTAAATCAAGTAATGCAATCACATCAAAAACAAATCATAGAGAATGAAATCAGACTAGTTTCACCACATAGCAATGAGAAATATTATATTCAGTAATTATACTAAACAATTAGGACAAAAAAAATCATGTTCCTTAAGCAGTTCATAAACACTACTGATACTTTAATAACAACATCAAAATGTAATTATCCTTAAGAAAATGATAACTAGCAAAAACATACAGAACTGTAGCTTATTGTCAGATATGACCAGAAGGGGAGCACAAGTCTCTTAAATAGGTACAGCACCACAGAACAGGGTACATGCAAGTAAAGAATGTTGTATCCAGATCAAAGTGAAGTAAGCACAATAGCCACTGCTTGTAGCAATCCCAACGAATGAAAATACCCCAAAAAGTGAAGAGCCTTCATTCTCATCAACAGCAGCATACTTACAGCTCTCCTTGCACCCAGAACAGCAGCTTGTCTTCTAACAACTTGCAACAGCAGAGAAAAATCAGCTAAAACTAGTTCTTAAATACATGCATAGCTTGTGATATGCAAAGCATGTGAAATTAAAGAATACCGACTTAAAGGAGTCAAAATAAGATCTAGTGTCACTCATTATCACAGTAAGATTATTAACACGCCTAAGGTCTGGAACACAAAGATAGTACAGCTGTAGAGATGTAAGATTCCTAAAAGATGAAGTGGATGGAAAGGTATGGTCAGTGATGGAAAGCAGGTTCAGAGAAACATGTGAAACAAAAGGAAAAGATGGGTTGTTCAGTGGATGAATGCAGGAAGAGAAGATCAAAAGTGATGTTAAGCCAGAGTGTATGTCAGACCCAACAAAAAGAAAAATCTGTGCAGCAGGAAATAAAATCACTATTGTAAAATCATGGAAATACAGTGGATCTTCTGGAGTGTGAAGTGTAGAGAGATTAGTGATGAGTTTAAGACAAAGGTGTGTGTGTGTGTGTGTGTGTGTGTGTGTGTGTGTGTGTGTGTGTGTGTGTGTGTGTGTGTGTGTGTGTGTGTGTGTGTGTAAGACAGTATATTAGTGATGAACATGCAACATAGCCACACTTTAGGTGGTCATTTAGGCATGGATAAAACAATACAAAAAAAGAAAGATTTTACTGTTCTGTTATTATGAATGATATACAGCATTTTGGTTCACCTTGGCCACAGTATTAGAGGAAACCACCCAGTCCATCTGATAAAAAAGGTGAGCCCTTTGATAAATGTATCCATCAAAAATGCCCTATTTGAATGCATAGCAATGGACACTGTGGGTCCATTTGTAAAACTGAAGTAAGGACTACCAGAAGATCATAGCAATTACTGATCATGCGGCAAAGTTTCCTGATGCAGTACTTCGACACAGAGTCAGTGATAGCCTGAAGACTAGTATTGCTTTTTACTAGACTAGGATGTTATTGAGAGATTTTTATTAATCAAGACACCCCTTCAAGTCCTGAGAACTACATGAACTTTGTAATTTCTAAGTGAAACATCTAAGGACATCTGTGTACCACCCTAAGACAGCCGGGCTAAATGAGTGGTTTAATAAAATATTAATCTATGTTATGGAAGGCTACAGAATTGGATAGGTGAAACTGAGACAAGTTCTCCATATCTTCTGTTTGCTGTAAAGGAAGTACCCCAAACCTCAAATGGAGTCATATTGTTTGAACTGCTGTATGGCAGACATCCCTAATTAATAGCAAAAGAAACATGGGAGAACGACTCCCCCACACACTTTAAAAGTGTGATACATAATTTTCAGAACTGTAGGACAGGTTAAAAACTATAATGCCTATATTAAGAGAACATATGGATAGAGATTATGAGACATAACTGAAAGTATGTATGAGGCACAACAGAAAGCATATAATATAAATAAAAAAGTAGATAAAATTCTTGTATTTTTACCTACTGCTGCAAATAAGTTCAGTGCAATGTGGCAAGGACATTTTGACGTTCATAGGATCATAGGAGGTTACTAGGCTATGGACCTAGAGGTCATTTCAAGTTTAGCCGATTCATTATAATGTAATACCATAGATACTCTAGTCAACGCCCAGGACTGTATTTAGCAATGACAGCCCATGTCCAGGAGGGGTGTGGGCACTATCCCTGGTAAGAATTTACAGTGCTCCATCCACTCATCCAGGTTCCTTTTCAACTGTGTCATAGAGGTGCTCTGTTTCACATGAATTGGCAGCCCATTCTAAAGATGCTGCAGTCACTGGGAGACAAATCTGTCCCTCCAGCACATCCTATTCAAGTTGCAGCCCATATTTAGGTCCCTGGAATGGGTAGCTCTAGTCCTGTTTTCTTTACGGATGTGCAGCAACTTCATTAGGTTTGGGTCAAAGATTGCTCTCTAAGCCAGGCATAAGCCTCACCTAAAATGTTTATACAATTCTGAGTATAGTGACAGGGACTTTAGTTGGTCTGTGTAAGGCACATGCTGGAGTCCCTTGATCTTCTTAGTTAGAAACCTCTGAGGTTGCTCCAATTGTTGCAGGTGCTTTGTATGGTACGTGCAGACAGGGGTGTTATACTCAATTATGGGCCTGATTAGTGATGAGCTTAGAGAGGTTATAACCTCCTTTGTCCTAGAGGTGATGCCTTTGCTAATTAAGTGTGCTATGTAGAAAGCCTTCCTTACTACAGTAGATACAAGGTGGTTAAAGTTAAGGTCGCAGTCTACTTCTGATCCCAAATCTCTTACAGCTTTGTAGGTATGTGGGTATTGTTGTTAATTTGGTAGTGTGAAGGGACATTGTTTTTATTGAAGAGAATGATGATGCATTTCTTTGCATTCAGTTTGAGACCATGACTAAGACACCACTCGTTGGTCTGGGTAAGTTCCTCCTGGAGTATAGTGATATAATTTGGGGATTCAGCAATTGCACCCAGTTTGCAGTCATCCGCAAACTTCGTCAGCCACAGCCCCTTAGTTTTCACATGAACGTCTGAGAAGTATATATCAAACAGTAAGGGGCTCAGCACTGACCCTTGTGGCACCCCACTGGTGACAGGTCTGCTGGTTGATGTGGAGTCACCCACTTTGATAGTGTGTGACTGGTTTGTGAGCCAGTTGGCATCCCAGCTTACAACAAAGGGGTTTACATTCAGTTTGCTAAGTTTATCAGTAATGCCTGAGTGTGGGATTGTGTCAAAGGCCTTTGCCAAATTGAGGTATGCTGTGTGCACAGAATTGCCCACGTCAATGGCCCTGGTCACATTTTTGAAAAAATCCAACAAGTTTAACGGGCATGATCTGCCCATGAAGAAGCTTTATTGGGTCGGATCCAGGGTTTGGAAGTCACCTATGTCTTTATTTATTAGGTCTATGATGACACGTCCGAAGGCTTTACAAATGAGGCTGGCCAGACTTATGGGTCTATAATTCCCTGGGTCTGTTGCTAAGCCACCTTTGTGGATTGGAATAACTGTTTCTGTTCTCCATTCAGCAGGAACAAAGCCTGTGGTTAGGCTGCGAGTGAATATGGTAATTAATGGTGATGCTAGCTCATGTTTTAGTTTGTTTCGAAGACAGCCTGGGATGCTGTCTGGTTCCATAGTGGCTGTGTTTTTTGCCGTAGACAAGGCTTTAATGACCTGCTTTTTGGAAATGTATGATGAGGGTAGTTTGGGGGAAGATTTGTGATATGTTTGGAAGGGATAAGGGAGTGAAATTTTCATCAAATCTGTCTGCAAGCAGGTTTGCTATTACTGTGGGATCAGGGTGTGTGATACCATTAGTCACTAGTTCTGCACATGCTTTGGTCCTACGCTTTAGGCTACATATGTAGCTGTAAAAGGCCTTATGGTCATCCTTGGCTGTGATTGCTAAATTGTTTTCAGTTACCCTTAGAGGATTTGACATGTTGTCTTATTTGTCTGTTGAGGCTGGGAGAGTGCTTTTCCATTGTTGGGTCCTCACCTTAGTTTTCTTAGACAGCAACTTTTTGTGTTTGTTGTAAAGTTTGTTGATGCTGGATGTCCACCAGGGTGGTTTGTTTTACTTGGTGCTCTGGCTTTGAGTCTGTCTGGAACAGCCGAGTCTATACATTTATACAAGTGATTGGACAGTGCTTTAGTATAAGCTTTGATGTAGTTACCATTTCCAGCTGGGGGTGGAGCTTGTAAGGCATTTTCCCTCCTCTAGGAGGGTATAGTTTGCTTTGGTGAAGTTTTTTAGTCTGACTTCTCCATTTGTGAGTTCTGGTGTTAGTGCCAGTTTGAAGGTGACTGATTTCTGGTCAGATTTGACTAATGATGTTTCAACAGTTGCGGTGGTGCATCTTTTTGTCTTGTTATTGAGGACCAGATCTAGTATGTTTGTCCCTCTTGTTGGGTTTTGAACAATTTGTTCAAGGGCATTTGAGTTAACAATGTCAAGGAACTTTTGCACTAGTGAGGTAGGGCTAGATTAGGCTTCCCAGTTGATGATGGGATAATTGAAATTCCCCATGAACAGTGTTTGGCAATATTTGGATTGACTCCAGTTTAGTCAAGTAGGCCTCATGCACATCATGAACCATGGAGGGGGATCTGTAACTAGCTATGACTTGAATGGGGGAACTTACCCACAGTAATCTGAACTTGGTGTAACTCAATGGAGTTGTCCAATTTAACTAGTCAGAAGGTGAATTTATCCCTAAGATAGAGAGAAACACCACCTCCTTTGGTTCTCACACATTCATGTTGTAGTCTGAAGGTGTGGAAGGCATTGTAGCCTAGCACAGCCAGGATACTCTCTGAGGCCTTGACCTAGGTTTCTGTGATTGCACAGACATCTACATCCTCCAGTGATAGAACTTCTTCCAAGGTGTAAAATTTTTGGTTTAAGTTCATAGCATTTAGCAGCATAACCCATATTTTGTTATGGTTGGCAATTTTCATGTCAGAAGTTTTGTTTTTGAGACCTTACGAATTATGGGGGAGGCAAGAGCCTTTGCCAGCAGCCAAAAGCCTAGTGGTGCCAAGGTGCAAACCATCTCTGTCCAAGCAGCAAGGTTTGCCGACCATATCATCCCAGGCTGACAGAAAATGAATCCCCTTTGAATGACACCAAAAACTAAGCCATTTAGTGAAATTAATCATTTTTGTTTATATGGTGGCATCATTCTAGGTGAGGGGAATATGCAGCTCAAGGCTAGGGACATACCTGTCTGGGGCACATACTCAGAGAGCTCAATCTCTCTTCATACAGCCAGTGAGGTATGTCTCAGGTCATTCACTCCAACATGAACTATGACAGAGTCATAATGGTACTTGTTGAGAGACCTGAGTACATGCATGATCTGATGAATCTTGGCACCAGACAGGCAGGCAGCTGACCATGACTTTCTCCTTATCTAACTTGATGAGTAGGTCATCCATGTGTCTCAGTATGGAATCACCAATGACAAGAAAATTTGTTTTTTTGAGTGTTACGTCTTAAGGGCTTGGTAGGTGAGACATTGGTATTATGTGTCTTGGGTGCTCTGGGAACTGTGTTAATTGTAGCAGTATTTTGTTTTGGAGGTCTCTGGTGTTTCAGTAAGTTTTTTGAGAGAACCTTCATGTATGTTGATTTATGTGTTGGATGTATACTATGTGTATGAGTACTGGTACTATGTACATGAATAGTGGTGGGTGAGTTGACAACCTTTTCAGTGTTACTGTTTCGAGTGCAAGAGAACAGGGATTCAAGATTCTTGGCGTAGATACATCTCTTGCACTTTATACTAGAGTGAGATATTAGTAGAGGGGTATGAGTGTACACGAGGTAGTTGCTACACTGCCTCAGGAGACCCAAGTTAACAAGGCTGGCAGGAGAAACAAGGGTAGTCCAACTGTCCATAATGCTAGGTTTGAGGAACTGTTATCACAATGGGGGTGCTTTCAGGACTGATCTAGGAGGTGTACTGTAGATGAGTATTTCTGACAGGGTTTTTGTTTGGTGGTTTAATAGGTTACAGCTCGCTAGCAATACTTCTTAGACCAAAGATGTACTAAAGATGAGGACTGCACTAATGTACTACAGCTGTATCTAAGGCAAAAATTGCTGAAATTATCTGTCCGTCTATATTGCACAATTGCCTGGCAGTGAACGGTGCTGCACAGTGTGCAAAGAAGCTGAAACCTGCTCAAATGTGGGGCTTACATACCAGAACTAAAATCTTAAAAAAAAAAAAAACTTTAAAAAAATCAAAAGAACCAATGAGGGTGCTTACTTTAAGACCTAGAACAAATCACCCTTCACCAGTCAGGTTCCAATCAACACACTTCTCTCACAAGGGTGCAGAAGGGCCCCTTCTATCCAAGATGACTTTGAAAATGTGCTCAGAACACAACAGCCACTACAAACAGACCCAGATGCAGCAAACCTGTGTATGGAATATGCTACAGCTACTAGCTACACTAATTTAGGTGGGCAACACTAAGAAAAAACATTTTAAACAACAGAAAAAAACTGCAGTGAAACACTAAAAATGTTCTAAACAGCAGAAAAGCAGCAAGAGGACACTAAAGAAAGTTTTAAACAGCAAACAAATCAGTTATTTAAAACACTGCTGGTGGGAAATCAGAACAAAACAAACAGATTATTTGCAAACAGTAAAAAGTAGTAACAATTACTTTGCAAACAGTGAAAACAGCAACAGAATATGATTTAACAGGCACAGTAAGGCAGATAAATGCAGTGCAAATAGTGCAGTTTAGTTTACAGTACTAAAATGCAGTATTAAATAAGCAGAACACAATAAAAAGTGCAGTACATAGTATAATGCCTTTTTTAGGAAAAGTGATGAGGTTAAAACTACCAACATAAACATTTCAACAAAACACAAATTAAAGGTCATGCTGCTAAATGCTAGGAGTCTAAACACGAAACTGCACTCATTGCAAGCATTCCTAACCCTGGAAAATTCTGACATCTGTGTAGTCACAGAAATCTGGTTCAAAGCTGCAGAGGGCACCCCAGCCTTACCTGGTTACTCATCCTATCATTCATTCAGACCCCAAACTGTGGGTAGTAAAGCCAAAGGAGGTGGAATTTCAATATACATTAAAGACATATACACCTCCTGGCTGGTCAAACAGTATGATGCACAGACACTCCAGGTGCAGTTAACTATTGACAAGACCCCTATACAAATAATAGCTAGCTACTGGCCCCCAAATCTGACCCAAGATGCCCAAACTGCCTATCTAGACCTCTTCGAATCTATCAAGATTCAACCCTTTACCCTGATCTTGGGTGACTTACTCAGACATAGACTGGAAGAACTACTGTTGCCAGAACACAAATACCCATAGATTCCTCGATTTTGTAAATGCAAATACTTTGGAACAGCTAGTCGATACCCCCACAACAGATGATAATATCTTGGACTTGGTATTAACCAACATGAGCATCCCTGCAGTATCATCCTCCCTTGTAAGATCTGACCATAAAGCGGTCATGTTTGAAGTCACCATCTCCCCCGACCCCCCTCTAGCTAGGGTCAATCAAAAAAACTTCTCCAAAGCTGATTGCAGCCTCCTGAGGGATGGTATAAACAGCTTCACAGCCTCCTCCCCCTCTCTAGGAACTGGCACCAGTATCCAAAACTATACCAAATTACTATATGAACATTTATATAGATGCACGGAATCAGGAATACCTGACAGGACTAAATCATCCTCTGCAAGGAAGAGTAAACCTGTCTGGTAGACATCTGCAATAAATAAACTCTATAACAGAAGACAAAAATTGCTGACCAGGACTAAGAAGGAGCAGGTGTCCAGTTGGAAGCAATCTCTCCTTAGCCTAAACAAGCAAATAAGAGCACTAGTGAAATCCTCCAAAGCAAACTTCGAGTCCGAATTGCCCACATCTACTAGAGACAATCATAAGGCCTTCTTCACATATGTCCGTAATCTCAAAGGTAGCACACAGATCTGTTCAAAGCTGATGGTCAAGGACACCACATATACAAATGCCATAGATATAGCAAACTTGCTGGCTGACATATTCAGCAAAAATTTCTTCCCTCTGTCCCCCATCCGTAAATCAGGACATTCCCAGTACTTGCCCCCTTTCCCTTATATCTAGGGATCAGGTCATCACTGCTCTCTCAAAGGCAAAAAAATACAGCCTCCATGGGACCTGATAACATCCCAGGATTCATCCTACATGAACTCAGGCAGGAACTTGCAGCACCATTAGGAACCCTATTCAACCAAAGCTTGAGTACCGGTTTTGTCCCAGCTGATAGGAGGACATCCCTTTACACAAAGGTGGAGCATCCACTGATCTGGGAAATTATAGACCATAAGACTAACTAGCCTGATCTGCAAGGCCATGGAATGGATTATCATGGACCTCATAAACAAGGACATTGGCAACATCCAAACACTTGATCCCACACAATTTGACTTCGTCAAGGGGAGGTCATGTCTGTTAAATCTGATTAACATTTTTGAGACAGTCACCAAAGCCATGGATGAGGGGAAGACAGTTCACACTGCCTACCTTGTCCTGGCCACAGCCTTCAACGCTATTCCCCACTCGGGCATAATACATAAACTCTCTCAACTAGACATCAATCCGTATGTTACCAGATGGGTAGCCAACTGGCTCACTGATAGAACCCACCTAGTCAAAATAGGGGAAGCCACCTTAAGCAGTAAACCCGTATCGAGTGGCGTACTCCAGGGTTCAGTCTTGGGGCCTCTCTTATTTGGGATATACTTTTCTGAGGTACAGAACAAAATCAGTGGGCTATGGCTGACCAAGTTTGTAGATGACTGCAAGTTGGGAGCTGTCATCAATTTCCTTAGTTAGATGGACATCCTCTAAGAGGGTCTCGCCCAAACAAATGACTGATGCTAGAAACATGGTCTCAAGCTCAATACAAAAAATGCATCATCATCCCCCTTGGGGAGAGAGATGTCCCACAAATTATTACATTAATAGCAATGTTCTAAGCATGCAGTCAGTTGTGAAGGATATGGGCACCCAGATTGTTAGCAGCCTGACTTTTGACCACCATGTTGTTTCCATTGTACGGAAAGCTTTCTACATGGCCCACCTCATAAGTAGGGGTATCTCATCCAGGGACAAGGAGGTCATAACATCCCTGTATTCTTCCCTTATAAGGCCCATTATTGAGTACAATTCCCTATTCGGCATGTACCCTGCAAAGCACATGCAGCAGCTGGAGAGACCACAGAGGTTCCTCACCAGGAGAATCCAGGGCCTCAAAAATCTACCATACACAGATAGGCTAAAAGCTCTATGCCTTTACTCTGTTTCATACAGACTCTTCAGAGGTGACCTCTGTCTGGCATACAAGGCGATCTCGGACACCGCCTTGATGGGACTGCTGCATATCCACAGGTCAAGCTCCACTCAAGTAACCCACACACATGGTCTCAACCTGGTCTGTGACAGCAATAGGACTTGCTGGTAGGACAGATTTGTGTCCCAGAGACTCCCCATCTATGTAATAAACTCCCTCTCCACGTCAAGCAGAGTACCTCTTTACCCCTTTTTAAGCACAATGTGGATAACTGGATGGGAAATTGAAAATACATCCCTGGGATTCCACCTGTGTCCCTGCTGGATAGGGGCATCGTTTGCTGATTTGTCTATTCATGGGATAAACTCTTGGCTAGGCTTATAAGAGCCTCAGGGTCAATAGCCTAGTAACTTCCTATGATCCTGTGATCCTATGATAATCAAGCAAAAAAAAAACAAGCAGCTAATGTTTTTTGGGAAGCTCAGAAGCCACTAGTCATCTGGTATCTCTGCTCAGAGTTGTGGCTGGTAGCCCACATCAGTTCAGCTTGGTTCAAAGAAAAAAGTGAGTAACTTGACCTACAAGATGAGATAGCCAGAAAAAAAGCAGGCATGAAGAACAGTTATGCTGTATAAATCTTCTGATATTTGGAGAAAACCTGAAGTTTCTGTAGTTGCTGTATTTGCAGAAGAGGTTAAGACCCTTACAGTATGTCCTGAAGTCAAAACAGAGGAGACATTTTCAAATTCTCGGAAACAACAGGTGAAGGAATTTGTACTTAGTAATAAGAATATATTCTCAGAGTTGCCTGGTAATGCCAATTAATCCAGTAAGACACAGAAAATGTACCTGGTGAGAAAATATGTTTCAAGCCCATACCAAATACCGGAGTCCCAGCGCCAAGTAGTCAGGGATGAGGTTCAGAAGATGCTCACACTTAGAGTCATAAAAGAATGCCGTAGTAAGTGGAATAGTACCATAGTATCAGTTTCTAAACCTGATGAATGAAGCCAAAAGGTTTTGCAATGTCTTAGAAAGCCAAACAGCATATTGTAGTTTGAATTGTATCCTATGCCCACCATGGATGAACTAAAAAGCTAGGCAAAGCTAGTTTTTTATCCACTTTGGACCTAGCAAAAGGCTGCTATAAAATTGCACTAGTCACAGCGGGTAAGGAGAAAAATATCATTCTCTCATCTGGATGGAGTTTTCTAATATCAGGTTGTTCCTTTTGATCTCCATAGAGCAGCTACAGCATTCCCCTTAAACCCCCATATCAAGTGGGCAGCAGCTCACCTGGATGGTATGGTGACATTTTTGTAGGACTCTGGGAAAACCGTCTTCCTAATGTTCAGTCCATCTGGATTCCTTTTGATCAATCTGGCTAACTGCTTACCCAGCCAAGGGAAGGCTAGGCATGGCAGAGGTTCTTTATTTATTCTATATAACTGACTAATGGGTACTAAAACTTCATGCTGAAAAGGACAACACAATACAGAATTGGCCCATGCCAAACACTAAAAAGCAAGTGAAGGCTTTCCTGGACCTGATTGGTTATTATGGGAAATGTACTGGAAACTGTACTGATATTGCATGCCCCTTGACTGTCTTGGCCTAGGCAAGGCCACTTTAAGAATCAAAAGGACTGATAAAGAAAAACAAACCTTCAGATAATATTATGCTGCAATAATCCCAAATTCTCTAGACAGCTGTCAGTATATACTGACACCTCCAAAGTGAGCATCAGTGCAATGTTATCCCAGATAGGTAGAGGGAGGGGAACAACTCATCTGTCACACTAGCCAAAATCACTACAGCATTGAGAAACACTATCAACCTTAAATACTATTTACTAGGAGCAGAATTTATACCTGTTATCGACTGTGCTCCTCTTCAGTGACTTTACAGACAGAAAGACAGTAATTCTAATTTATCTTATTGGACATTCGCTCTCCAGCCATACAATTTCGGGAGTAACACTAATCCAGGTGCAGCCATCTTGATACTCATGGGTTGTCTCAGATGTACAAGCTCCTCCACTGGGACTTGAACTGGGAGGGAATTCATGTGACATAGTGGTTGCTGCTCAGACTGCTGAGCCAAGAGGATGCCATAGCTTTAAAGCAAAGGCAAAGCAGATGGGCAAGTATCAACAAGGAGAAGGTGCATTTTGGAATATATAATGGACAAGGGAGCAGGTAAATGTTAGATTACTGTTTTCTAGAATCCAGTATTGAAGAAAAAAATTGTGTCATTTAGCATCAAGAGAAGTTAAGTCAGAAGACAGGAATCAGACTGCCAGTTATCCCAGGAGTATATAGTTGGAAATTATTCCTGAAGCCTGAACAAGGAGATTCTTTGAACGGAACTTATCCAAATCTGTACGTGTGTTAAAACCTGTAAAGAAACCATAAGTGATGATTTATTCGAACAATTCTCTGTAAAGATTGTTTACAAAGATAAAGAACTGTTGCAAACCGTTAGACTTTATTTTATTGATTTTCTTACTTGCTACAAGGAAGTATTTTTTGTGCTGTCCATTATAAATAAGCCTACTATACCGTCTTAGAAAGACAAAAAAAGTTTTTTCCACAGTGTTATATACAGGAGGTAAAACTCAATAATGAATTATACTTTTGTTTGTCCAAGCGATGCAATTTATTAAATACACAGAAACCTTATTTAAAAAACAACAGAAACTCATAAAGAAAAAAATAGCACAAGTATGGTCCATCACTTTTGTCCCAATAATATTCATCAGGACCATCACTGTAAACTTAAAACACTCCTTAAAAGACTGAAACTGTGTACACTGTGATATGTACAGCCAATACTAACAAACAAGTCATGTAATATTAGCTTAATGAAATTCAATGCCTGATAATGAATACAGTAAAAATGATAAATAGGAAACAATAAAACATAAAAATACTCTTTTAGTATGTGAGACAAGATAATGATCTGATTAGATTCTAATTTTCCATTACACACAAGTTATTCTACGATTAGTAACACCTCAGCTGAAAATATTTTTTTTAAAACTTTAATAATTCAATATAATCACAACAATCAGTTAATGAAGAACATTATAAAACAATTGGAATATATTTACAACAAGGAAAGGTACCTAACTTTGTTTTCAAAACAGGTTTAAACATAAAAAAAACTCTTAGAAAGCAATAATTCAGGAAACCAAAACCACAAAGACATATGTAGTTCTTGTAACCAGTGCAGTTTTATCTTGGAAAGTACAGTTATTAAGTTAGGATGTGATACTACCATTAATGTTTCATTATTCAAAGGGAATTGTTCAAAAAATGAATTTATTACATTGTGATATGCTCGAGTTACCCTTGTTTTATATAGGCAAAATGGAGAGATTTCTCTGTTAAAAAAAAGTTATGAGTGCAATTGTGATACTGCAAAAAAATAAATAAATAACACAAACAACTCACTTTACAAACATTCTCTAAAATGCGCTCATTTTAAGAAGTTTTTATTTGGGATTCTAGCATTGATCTCTAAAAATGATCAGGGTGGTCAATGGGAAAATCTAAAAAATCTACTAATAGAGTACAAAGAACGTAAATGGCAATTGAAATTTAATGTGGCCACTTTCACTGGGCTTAATTAATGCATTTCTGTATTGAGATTAAGAAGTGCTAAATTATAGCAATGTTTTTATTGTTTTTAAACTATATTCAACATTCTTTTAGAAAGTTTCTTCAACCAGCTTTTTAATTCCATGTTAGACAAACCAATTCTTTACATTTATATGTATATACATATTTCCTTCTTGTATAGCTCATGTTTTTATGGGCTACTTAACGAACTTGATAATTTGTTAAATTTAAGTTTTTTAATATGTGTTTCATTATCTTGTCTCATATACTAAACAAGTAATTTTATATTTTATTCTTTCATATTTATCAATTTTACTATATTCATTATGAAGTACTGAACTTCTTTAAGCTAAGATTGAATTACTTGTTCAACGGTATTGGCTGTATGTATTACGTGGTACACAGTTCTAGCCTTTTAAGGAGTGTCTTAATAATTCTGATGAAGTCTTAACATTATTGGGATGAAAATGCTTGACCATACTTGTATGTTATTTTTTTATGAGTTTCTGCTGATTTTTAAATGAGTTTTCTTGTATTCATTAAATCACTTGGATGAACACACGAAAGTATGACTCATTATTGAATTTTACCTCCTATATAGAACTGTGGGCAATTCTTTTTTGTGTTTTTGGATTTATCTTTTAACTTTTGCTGCACAGTCACATGCTCTGAACTGGTTTCTGGTTTCTATCTTTTCAGAAAACTGTTTTGGAGATGAGTGTGCTACCTTATATACTGTTATATGCTACATCATACACACACACACACACACACACACACACACACACACACATATATATATATTGAATGCTTAGGTGAGCGAACACCTAAACATCGAATACATAATATCAAACCCCACAACAGCGAACGCCGCTGGGAAATGGAACTGTCGGCCACAAAAAAAAAAGAAAGTTTACAGCCAAGCTAACTGGTGGGCTTTGCTCCCCACACCCCCCGACGTGGGGGGTTGTGCCCCCACACCCCCTTAACTAAATATACCAACTCCAAGATCACTCTACAGTGGAGAAAATGGCAAAACACAGTGAATGGCCAAGGGAAATCCTTCCCTGCATTAATTTGGCCGTTCGCTGTTTTTTGCTTCGATATTTATAGGATCAGCCTGTAGATCCCACCACTGTATTAACCTTACTCTTCTAGGGTGGCTTGAACTACCTAATCTACTAAAGGTCAACCAGCTAGCTATTGCCCATAAGATTCTCTACCAGTCCAAATACATGCCTGTTCTTAAAAGCCTTATCACCCCCTACCAGAACTTCAAAACGCTCCGATCCTCTAACAAAATGTTAGATCACATGCTTAAAACTAATAACGCAGCTGGGGATGCTCTGTTTGCCTACTCTGTAGGCAAAACATGGAACTTACTCCCTGCTGACGTAACATCAGAACCCTCTTTATCCCAATTCAAGAAAAATCTTATACTATACTTTAAAACACGGTGGATATGTCTTTGTTTTACCCCTGATTAACTTTTACTCCCTCAACTATGTGCCTAATCAGGACTTCCTCCCTCTAAGTGCCTCTATGTGACTATATCCTAGTTATTTGGTTTATAACCTAATTACTTTGTATTAACTGGTGTGATTGTGTTATGTTATCCTTTTAATGAATGTAATTCCGTTTGGAAATTGTAAAAATCCTGCTTTATATGTATCGATTAAATAGTATTTTGTAGTATGTATGCTGTAAGAAGTTTGGAGCTTTTCTCTCCGGGCCTCCTCTGAAAGTGGACATGTATCCAGTCAGATTATCCCGGTCAACAAATGTAAAATTAAAATAAATAAATAAATTATATATATATATAAATTATATATATATATATATATATATATATATATATATATATATATATATATACACATGTGTGTGCGTCTGTCTGTCTGTGTATATACATATAGATACCAACTCCTGGATCACACAGCAGTGTGGAAGGGAATATTTCCCAATCCCGCTATTATAGCAGCCTTGCACTGGCACTGACGATCAGCTGATCTGTTGACAAAATAAAGCAGATAGAAAACCTGTCAACCCTGTCAATAAAACAGTCAATACACGGGGAGGAAAACACAAATACACACACACACACACACACACACACACACACACACACACACACACACACACACACACACACACACACACACACACACTTTTTGGTAATGCAGGCATTATGCCTGAGGGAAGAGATGTAATGTGTAATGTGGTATGGCTTTAAGTACCCCACAAGGCTAGTGCATGTCATTTGTCATGTGACACAGTCTTGCTTAGGCAGTTGCAGCCATTTTAGTACATGCTATGGCTACTTCCCCTACCAGTATGTCTATGTCATTTATGACTAGCTGTAAAGTACCTACAAAGTAATAACATAAAACTAATGAACAGAGGACAGTATTGCCAACAGATACAGAGACAAAAACAGGGACATATTGAGAGATAAAACAGATAGATAGATATAGATAGACAGACCAAAAGAAGTTAGATCAGCATGCATTAACCCTATGTTCCAAGCATGCAACTATTCACAGAATAAATACACACCAGAAAATGGACTTGATTATTTTTTTTTACATCAACAAACATTTATTTTTTTTTTAAATCTAATATGCATTTACTGTTAACATATCAATCTATGACAGATTGGTATTTACATAACCATTTACGAATTGTGTGCTACAGTCTTCTTTTGTGTTGAAATGATAAGTCCAATAGGCACAATTACCTTTCTTTAGAGGCACCTGACTAGCAGTGGTCTGATTAAGTGACCTGCTCAGAGTTACAAAGAAGGAAAATCGTAGCTGTGGGAAATCAAATTTAGGTCAATACAGTATAGCTCAACTGTAGCTCACTGTTTTAGCCCACTAAAACCATACTCTTATATTTTAATGAAGAAAGCATTATGCAGGATGTTTTGTACTGAGAAGGCAATATATGGAGCGTCACGAAGGGTTTTAAATGTTAAAAGACTCATGAAAAAATAATTGCAGCACGTTCTAGTCAATACACATTCTTTTTTTGTAATTAAATTTAATTTACAGCAGGAAAAAAAAAAGAGATGGCCTTCTTGACAGTGAAATCCTAAGGCTGTTGTAAATAAAATATGAAGGGAATATTGCAGGTGCTCTTGTCTTCTGGTCCAGTGAAGTGCATTAGCTCATGAGATTAGAGTAAGTCATGTGTTTCCATAGAGAATGAAAAGAGGCTCATGGGTCCGGCCTTGTAATCAGTTTCAGGTTTCTAAGAGCCTCTGGCTAGATTATAGTCCTTAATAACAGCGTTCAAAATTGTTTAGTATGACAGCAGGAGATGCTAACTGTCTTATGACTAAACCAGTCAATATTTCACCTAAGATGAAAATGCAAGTTAAAAAGGCAAATGGACACACAGAAAATGAGAGTCTCTATATCCCATACCTTGATAATGCTCCCGTCCTAGGGGTCACAGACTTCGCCTTTCACTAGAGAAAACATTATTACAGCTTAATAACATGAACATCCTTGAGAGCATTTACCTGACATTTTCTGCAAACATTCTTTGTGTTGTGGTCTGCAAATGTATTTATTTGTTTGTTTATTTATTTATTTATGTAGATTTCTTACCTGGGGTAGAACACTGACACAAGAGGACCTATTTCAGGCTCAGCCTGGGTAAAGATAACATTTAATTAAATGACATAGCACTGTGCAACAAATGAAGATGAAGCAGAGATATACAAAGGGGAGCAGATAATGATAAGGACTGCAAACACCAGTAATGTAATATAGCACAGTAAGTACAGCAAAAGACTATAAAATCCAACCAGGAATAATAAGTTGCATCCAATATATGGTGCATTCCTAACTAGAATGTATGGATAGAGAGGAAGAAGAAGATGCAACATGCATGTTGTAGAGTGAAGCAGGCAAAGGGAACTTAAAAGAAAACGATGCAAGAATGATAAAAAAAAAATGGAGACAATATTATAAGAAGTGGTAAAGTACGAGTGTCATTAGAAATGCTGACAAAGATGAGCTAGAAAGTGTAAAAGTATGGCAAAAGCTGAATAAAGTTATTTGTGAGGTCCACCTCCAGGTGGAGTGAAGATTGAAATGAAGGAGAGAGGGACTAAAGTGAGAGAGAGAATTAGGTGAAAGTGAGAGGAAAGTAGATGCATCCTGCATATATCAAACACATTTACAGCTCATTGTTTAACCTCATTCCTGCTTCAGAAATTCTCACAGCTTAGTTTTGGACTTGTGTTTTTAATAGGACTGTCCTGCTATGTATTTATTTTTTTTGGCCCCCACCCCCACACCACATTGCCTGTTGATCATTCCATCCCTCTTCCAGTCAATTAAGAAATTCATTATCCATAACTGGGATGGTCTGCATATGTGCTACTCTGTTGCTAGTGCGTAGATAACCTACAAGTGGCTGTACAATGCATTGATGCAGTGGGTAGTCACCTCACAACAGCACTCCCAACCACACCTTCTCCCATAAAACATTGCAGGCTATCCCAGTATCCACCAAGGACAATCAAGGCTGCATATGTGCCCCCTCCAGACCATGTGCACCCCCCACTTAGAGAGGTGATGAGAATTTGCCCCTTATTTTGTCTTTCACCCTATCCAAACCCACAAGTCACATAGTCAGGGTTCCATCCCTCTAAGTTGCAGAGCTGGGAATCTATTTATTCATTTGATATCAAATTGAACTCCAAAGTACAGGACTACTAAATATTCAAATGCAGTTCCACAAAAATCTTTCCTGTATTTCCTAGCTGTGTCTGTTTTTTTGTAAATTGTAAAAAGAATTTCACATCAAACATGGTACTATATTTAGTTTATATAACCTCAACAACATATCAAGTCTTTTCTAATGCATGCTTCCTTTGACATACTTGAGTATTTGCTTATCAATAATAGACTGCTGCCATATATCACTAAAACAAAAGTTACTACCAAAAACAAAATGTTTTAGGAACCCAACACTTGACAAAACAACACCAAAACCAGTTCCCAGGACAAGCCACGATCCACGAAAATGTAAAAATAAACTTCTTCTTTATTAGGTACAAAAACAATGGTTGAGCGCTTTCATCTACCCAACGTAGATTTCATCAGAACACAGATAACATCAAAGCTTTTTCTTAAATACATAAAATTACCCGCCTTTTACATCACCTGACTAATGAAATACATTTAAATTTAAAGACAAATTACCTAATATAAAAATAATATTAAAACCATGAGATGGCAACAATTATCAGCTGTAAACTGAATAATCTCAATCATATAAAACCTAACACAAAATGTGCTAATATTAACTAAATATATACTCAGTTAAAATAAAATGAATAAATTTCAAATGTTTAAAAAATAACAAATGTTAACCATTAATGAATAAAAGGACACAATAAACACAATACATAAATTGTGAGTTTTGAAATATAAAGTTAATACCTATACTCTATTAATACATAACTAAAATGTGCAACAGTTAATAGTGAATAAATAATTATATCTCATGTAATATATGGGTTTATCAGCTTAATTTTTGTGTCTGGCCTGTAGTTTAGTAAGTTCCTTATAAGGGGCTTGGTAGGAATGTATTCATTAATACCTGGTGGGCTAGCCGCATTGAGTTTAATCTGCCATTTAGTCTCTTCTTCCCCCAAAATTGCCTTAATATTACCCCCCCTGGGATTATTCTTGACCACTTCAAGAATAGCAAATTTGAAGGAATCACAACTTGTACTACCACTAAGATGTCTATATAATGCATTGTTCATGTCTTTCTTTTTTATACAATATAGATGGTCATAGATTCTATTACGTAATTTTCTCTCAGTTTTTGCAACGTAAAAGCTAGAACAGGATGTACACTTTCCTAAATAGACAACAAATTGGGTCTGACAGTTTCCTTTACAAAAATAAATTCTACTTCTAATGTTAAATACTCTCAACTGTTAAAATGGACGAGCACTGGTTGCAATGTCCACAATGCTGAGTGCCTTTCCTATCAATATGTCCCAAATAGTCCCTTTTAGAGGACCTAATATCAATCATTCTTTTAAAATTCATCCCAGTTTTGTAGACATAAGTAGGTCTCTTACTCAGTCTATAACTTATTCCTTCATCACTAGTGAGTATATTCCAATTACTGTCTATAATCTTTCTCACTTCCCCTACATGTCGTCCAAATTGTAGAATACATGACCTCTGATAACCTTCTCCCTGTGAATTTCCTTCGTTTGTTGTATGTGTCGACAGTTGCTTTCCCAGGACGGGGGTATATTTATTACCCCATTCACCCTTGACATATTCAGTGATGTCCTTGATCATACGTTCAGGATAACCTCTTTGTCTAAATAAATCACCTATGAATGCCATCTCCAGTATCATATCTTCCTTTCTAGATGTCATCCTGGCAGCCCTTATACACTGCCCTTTTAATATGCTTCTTTTCTGCGTGTATGGATGGTTGCTTGAAAAATCTAAATATGCATTACAAAATGTATCTTTCCTATAAATCTTGGACTGAAAGGTGGATCCGTCACTGAAAATATAGGTGTCTAAATAATTGATACCTATTCTACTGAAATTATGGGTGAATTGTAGATAAGGGGTACTTCGGTTGATGTAATCCAAGAATTTCATCAGTTTGTCTTCGTCCCCTTTCCAAAGAATAAATAAATCATCCTGGTACCTAACGTAACAACATATATATTCTTTCCAGGTAGACTGCAAAATTAATTCCTCCTCCCAATCCAGAAGTACTAGATTGGCATATATGGGGGCACAGGCTGCCCCCATAGCAACACCCGCAATTTGTTTGTAGTACTCACCTTCAAAGAATATAAAGTTGTTATCTAATACAATATTGATGAATTCCGATAAAAGATCAATTTTGTCCCACTCTAATAAACTATGTTTATTCAAACTATTGATAAATCTAGTCAGTCCATCAGCTTTGGGGATACAAGAAAACAAATCATTTATATCAACAATAACATAAAGTAAATTGGCATCCCAGATATCTAGTTGAAATTTTCCTAAGAATTCCCAAGAGTCCTTAATAATGTGTGGAATCAAACTATATATAGGCTTTAACCACTGATCAATAACTTTCATTAGTCAGGTGATGTAAAAGGCGGGTGATTTTATGTATTTAAGAAAAAGCTTTGATGTTATCTGTGTTCTGATGAAATCTACGTTGGGTAGATGAAAGCGCTCAACCATTGTTTTTGTACCTAATAAAGAAGAAGTTTATTTTTACATTTTCGTGGATCGTGGCTTGTCCTTAAAACAAAAGTTACTCAGACTGGTATTAGTAAATATGACATACTCCCCTGGTCCTCTCCCATGTTTTCAACATGACAACCTGCAGAGGAGATAGCTGGCAGAAGTTAGGGCCATCAGACATCTGGAATTCAAATCTATTCAAGAATGTTCTGTTCCTAATATGGTTTATTATCAAAATCATGAACACTGGAATAAAATCTGGTCATTCGCTCTGATCATATCTCCAAAAATTAGCAGAGAAACACAGGCCCTATGTTGAATATAATGCCAAATTTGAAGAAACAATATTACTTGACATACGCCTTCCCCTGCAGATTACTCAACACCACCGGTAGTTGAACTTGTAAGCAGTACATACGTACTGCACAACACAGAAATGCATGTTTTTGCAGAGGGGCAAGCCCTCCTGCACCCCCCACACCCCCTGCAAATAATATATTCCAACTCCAAGATCGCACTACAGTGGGTAAAAGGTTAATTTCCAGATACTCACTGTACTGTGATCTGTATTCATAATGCCGATGACAGGTGTGCGAATGCACTGTGACATTCGCGAAACTGCACCTAGCACTAGTGCAGGTTAGATGAAAGGAGAATCATCCAACTGTTGTTCAACATTCCTGTTTTCATCTAAACTGTACTCATAATTTTGATAGTAAACCTACTAATATATATTTACTGTAATCAAGAAGAAAGAGAAAACTAGAGCTTTTTTTGAAGATTATAATTCTGCTTCACCCCAAAATTGAGAAGGCAACAACAGCAACAAACATTACCTTTCATTCTTTCTACCATGGAAAGCTTAGTGTTGCAGTTCTATATAAAAATTACGTGAAAAAAAAGAGCGGTCCTATTGAAGACTATACCCTCCTATTATCTTTTACTTTGTTCCTGTCAGGTTGTCAACATGTCCCTTACATGCCAGCACCTCCATTCCTCTTATCATGTTCTCAAAATGGCTACAGGTCTGTAATGTTCTTCCCAAACCTATTGGGCAATGGTGTCACTTATTTGGCTTCAGCTTTATACTCAAATTCACATTTATTAAAGTGCCTACACCAAAGTACTGAATATTAAAGACAAGAATACAGATAAATAATGATAAAAGCAGAAAAAGTAGAAACACTAAAAATAGACAAGCAGTGTAATACAAAATATGCAAGACAGTGTAATAAAAACAGCACCCAGATAAAATAAGGAAGCATTATTGGAAGCCACCCAAAGTTAGCCAGTACTCCATTTAGTAGCAACGTTGCACAGTTATACAGCAGCAGATAACCAAGCTCTCAGTCTGAAAGTTCCAGGTATGCATTGTTACAGTAGCCCAAAAATAAGGACCTCTTTAGTGATGGACTACTCCAAAGACAAGAAGACAACAGAGAAGGAGGAGAGGGCTATAAAGCCCTTTTTCATCTGTGTTCATTCTGATTCAGTGCACTACAAGGACTTTATCTGCTTTCAAGGATTGGGTCTGCAGTAGGGTTGCCATATTTTGCTGAGGCTGAAACCAGACTAAAGCTATGCCCTTTGCACATACCCTAATCCCCTAACTCTAACCATCTCCTCAACTCACACTGCCCACCTCCACACCCATTTTGTGATATCACATGAATGTCAGCAGGTGGAGGAACATTCTCTTTTCCTGGTTTTAGATGCAATTGCATCATGATAGTGGTGCTTTTCTTAAATAAAAACAAATCAGAGTTGGAGAATTAACAAACTCTGACATTCTGTTTTCTGTTTAAAACAAAATAACAGAGTTAGTACAGTGTTTTCCAGACAATTGCTCCATTTTCTGGGTAGTTTGGTAAAAAAACAGGTGGTTGGTGTCACTCTCCTACTTTGGACACAATAGAAGAGTCTTTGTTGATTCTGTTCAAGGAGCTTTATTTTATACAAACATATCACTAGAAGTTTACTGACTTTAACTTAAGATATACAAACTAACAACTGCAATCATGCATGCTTTCACTCTGGTTCCTCTTAAAAAATGGCACTAGAGATTGCACATGTCTGGAATTTATACGTACACGTACAGCCTTGACTTGACATGGAAGCCACGGTGGTGCAGCGCTAGCATTGTTGCCTCTCAGCAAGAGGCTCTCCTATTCGATTCTCAGCTGAAGTGCCTTCTGTGTGGAGTTTGCATGTCCTCCACGCGGTTGAGTGGCGTTTGAAAGACATGCGTAGAATGGGCATGCCTTCGTTGAAGGTTGGGCGTCGAGCTGGCACCTCGGCAACCAGAAAGAAATCTACTGCCAATCATTAGCGGAATGGAGTTCCGCTGTGGCAATCCCTAACTGGGAAAAGCCAAAAGAACAACAACAACATACATCCTTGACATGCTTCTTAAAGTTGCAGCCCACTTCACTTGCATTCTATCTACATCCTCCTTTTTTGAGAAATAGATCATACAATGCTATGAGTCTATGTAGCATACAGAAATCACAGGAAATTCTTTGTCATGCATTATACAATACTAAACACACACACACACACACACACACACACATATATATATATATATATATATATATATATATATATATATATATATATATATATATATATATACACATACACACACACACACACAATCAAGTCCATGTTGCTGCATATTTCACACTAAGCTTTGATATTCGTCCATATCATGTGACATAAAACTGGGAATTACATTTAGCAACTGGAACTGTTTTTGCAAAATGTTTGACCTGTGGAATGTCTGGAGCATTTTCTGGGGTGGAATCAGAATTTTGAACACATTCTGGTATGGAAATAGTGTCTGATTCGCTCTTAGATTTGAAGTCTGCCTCACAAAAACAATGTTGTGATGGTGATGATGATTCTGGTACAGGAAGAAGATGTCTATGGTTCCTCCTATATTCCACACCCTCGGAGTCTACCAGGTAGGATCTTGGCTTGGCACAGATGCCTGTAATCTGTCCAATTCGAACAAACCCTTTTGTTGTCTGGATTCGTACCGTCTTTCCTTCCCTTAGTGAATGGAGTAATCTGCTCGATCTGTCATAACTAGATTTCTGGATATTATGTTCTTAACAAATTGAGTCTTGATGGTTTTATTGCTCTTAGGTTTAGGCTTCAGTGAACTGGAAGTAATGGGTAGTAAAGTTCTAGTTTGCCTGGAAAGTAGTCTTTGAGCAGGTGAGCTAAGAATATTGTCACGGGGTATGTTTCTGAGATTAAGCAAATTCAAGAACACATTGGTATTGTCACACTTTGACTTTTCAAGTAACTGCTTTGCCCTCTGTACTATTTGTTCAGCTAGACCATTTGACTGAGGATATTCAGGACTACTAGTGACATGCACAAAGTCCTATTCTTTTGCAAATTTCTGAAATAACTGACTAGTTAATTGAGTACCATTGTCAAAAAGAACTTTGTGTGGACTGCCATGAACTGAGAAATGACATTTCAACTTAGTAATAACAGCAGTGGATGTTAGGTTAGGTAGTAGATCAGTCTCAAATCAATTTGAATAAGAGTCTACCAAAGCCAAGTAGTGTTGATTGTTCCACTTGAAGATATCAGCTACAACTGTAGACCAAGGTAGTTCAGGAACTGGACTTAGCTGAAGTGGTTTTCGTTGTGAATGTGGTCTAGTACTATTGCATACTGAACAAGAAGAAAGTACTTTATCAATGTCTTTTGGTAATGAAGGTCAAAATACTAATTATCTCGCTCTTCTCTTAGTGGATACAGATCCTGGGTGACCACAATGCAAAATCTGGATATATTCTTTTTGTAAGGAAGCAGAAACAACAATTTTAGGACCTTTGAAGATAATGCCATCTTCCATCAACAATTCATCTCTATCTCTATAAGGAAAATAGGTTTGCACTTCAGGTGTTATACTAGATTGCTTTGACGGCTATCCAACATTAATGCAGTGATTGAGTTTCTGCAAAATTGGATCAGTCTGAGTGTGATCTCTCAACTCATCAAGTCTAGTGGTAGAAAAATTATGCACTGATATCACATCAAAGTCAAAATTCTCTGCGTCAAGCTGTTCTGTCATATTTCTGGGCAATTTGAATAAGGTATCACCAGACAGAGCAATTTCCCTTTCATGTAGACCATTTTGAAATTGGACTTTTGCAATTTGAGCATCATTCTTTGTAATCTCACTGGAGCAGAATCCATTGGCTTCTTTAGAATAGTAACTAGGGGTTGGTGGTCAGTTTCAATCTGAATAGCTTGACCATAAATATAATTATGAAACTGAGAACATGCAAATACTATTGCCAAAAGCTCCTTCTCGGTTTGAGCATACTGCATCTCAGTTTGGGTTAGTATTCTAGATGCATAGGCTCCTAGTCTTCCCTCTTGAAGTATAACTGCCCCAATACTGACTTTTGAAGCATCAGAGGAAAATGTAACTGGTTTGTTCACATCATAGTATCTTAAGATAAGTGGGGTGGCAATTTTCTGCTTAAGGTCTTCAAATGCCTTCTGGTGCTGTTCCAACCATGACCATGTAACGGTTTTGTGCGTTAGCTCTCTTAAAGGTACTGTCAACTCATTGAAGTCTGGTATAAACTTTCCTAAATAGTTGATCATGCCTAGAAAACATTGCAGAGCTTGTACGTTATTTGGTACTGACATCTCAAGAATAGCTGCTTGCTTGGTTGGGTCTGGTCTCAAGCCTGTACTTGTGAACAAATGACCTACATATGTAACTTCTGGAAGTCTGAATTTGCACCTCAGCAGATTGAGCTTCAAGTTTACTTCACGTGCTTTATCTAGAACTTTCTTGAAGTTTCTGTCATGCTCTGCTTCACCATCGCCTCCAACCAATAAATCATCTACTATTATGGCACAAGGATAACCCAAAAAAATTTGCTCCATTGCACACAGAAAGACTTCACTTCCAGAATTTATTCCAAATGGCATCCTAAGGAATCTATATCTGCCAAATGGAGTACCAAATGTAGTTAGAAATTAAGATTTGCGATCAAGCATCACTTGCCAAAATGAACTCTTTGCATCCAAGACAGAGAAAACAGTGGCATTCGGTATTAAGGCTGCGATTTCCTCGACTGTGCGCATTGGATGATATGGTCTCTTGAATGCTTTGTTCAAATCTCTTGGGTCAATGCATATTCTGACTTTGTCTGAGCCTTTTTTGTGAGCTACTACCAATGACATCACCCATTCAGTTGTTTCTGTGACTGGACAAATCACACCTTGCTGCACCATTTTATCCAACTGAATCTTAACTTTATCCTGCATAGCTGTCAGAACTCTTCTTGCTGGTCTGACTATGGGAGTGACCTTGAGGTCTAACTTCGTGGAATACACAACTGGAAGTTTGCCTAACTTGTCATCGAAAACATCAGCATACTCTGAGAAAATGGCTTCAGAAAAATTAGAACTCGGAAATGCACTTACATGATGAACTTCTTTAGCAAAAGAAAGCAGATTCATCCTTAAACTAACTTTGAAAACCAATAAAGGTTGCACTGGTCTTCGGACTATATAGAATAACAAGTTGTAACAGTTCTCGTCCAAATAACATGAAAGCAACACTGAACCTTCTGTTTGAATTTCTTCACCTCCATAATCAACATGTCTCACACTACTGGCTACATTCAGTTGTTCATTAGTTCTCACTTTAGCAAATGTGTCTGCTGATATAACATTACACTTTGAACCAGTGTCTACTTTGAGCTCTGTGGATTTTCCATTAATTCGGACAGTACAAAACACTTTGCTTCTTGTTAATAAATTCACTGAATCAACTCCTTCATCAAGCACTGATACACCATCTACATAGAAAGCTGTCTGCTTCAGCTCTACTTGATCAAATTGCTTCCCTGTGTGACCTTTCTTTATAACTGTCTGAGGCTTACTTGATTTACAAAACTTTTGGAAATGTTTCCATTTTTTACACTTGTAACATTGCTGACCAAATGCTAAGCACTTCTCTCTTGTAGACTCATAATATGCACCACAATTGTGGCAGTTAACAATAAATCTGGACTTGGGTTTTGCTGATTCATGTTTGTACTGCACTGTGCTGGAGCATGCTCCATTCTTAGAACTTACCGGAAAACTATGTGACTTCCCCGGAAACTTCATAGCTGCCATGTGGTCTGGCCTACTTTTGTTTGCCACATGTTGCATACTATCTACATTTGCTCTGGAGCCAACTGAAACCGTGCTCTTGTCACTTGCAAGCATACTCATGTTTTTCTGTCACCTCATGGATTTGACAAATCTCTAAGGCTTTGCTCAATGTTAAATCACTTTCACAATGTAAAATCTTTCTCACAACAGCACTGTTAATATCACACACAAGCGTGTCCTTTATCAGCTCATCTTTTACATCACCAAACCAACATGTCTTAGCTTTGTTTCTCATGTCAGTTATATAATCTGCAAATGTTTCCCCTGGTTTCTGATCTCTCGTGTAAAACAAATGCCTCTGCGATGTAATATTTGTCTGGGGGTTACACATTTCTCTGAAATTGTGCTTCAAACACTCTGGGTCTTCTCTTGATTCAGCTTGAACAACAATATGACAGTTTTCACCTTCTCCTTCGTATACTGCAGTTGCATACATAAATGAACGCTCTCTATGGCTTCTGACCCAGCTAGGTTTAGCAAAATGAATGTCCTGGTGTGTGCATCTCCATATACATAAGCTGCTTGTATAAAAATATCGTACTCTTGCTCAAACATTCTCCAATTCTGCGCAATATTCTGATCAAATACAAGTGGTAGGGGCTTTTGAAATCTGTCTGCAATATTAATACATACCAGTGAAGGGTTTTGCAAATAAGCACAAACATACACTCATGCACATATGCCAGAAACATGCTGGTATTTGTAACTTTGTCCAATGCCTTTGTTCTTCTGAATTTATACCTTTTGGGCTTTTTGAAATAATGCTAATGAACAAACTCACAGTACCTTTGAATAATTGGACTTTGGGAAATAAACTTCTCCAGCACTATAACAATCTTGTAATATCATTTTGCAATGCTAAAGTTTTTTATCATCATTTTGCTAAAGCCATTTATCATCATTTTAAGAAACATCTCATACAACTTTACGATGCGAGTGAAATAACTCTCGGGCACTGTAATACTCTTGTAATATTGTTTTGTAATAAATAATCTCTTATCAATGTAAGAAACATATCAAATAACTGCACAATGCAAAAAAAAATGGACCTCTCACCCAAAACTCATAACATTTCAAAGTAGTGGTACTTTGTGAATAACTGCACACACCACACTGAAAAGTCCCCATAATGGCGGTACCTTACTAGGCAACTCTTTACAGTAAAAAAGAAAGCGACACAAGAAAGTAACCAAAAAAAGACCTCAGAAGACCAGGAAAACTGTGACCAATTGCCAGGTACCACTCCGAAGTATGATTTCAATAAGAGTGGTATATTAGTAATCCAACAATGATTATAATGGTAACAAAGTGAAATTACCAAAAACACTGTAGCCAAAGGAAAAAAATCAGCACTTAGAAATCCAAAGTTGCTTTAATAATCCACAGACAATGTTGAAGAACGAGCGCTTTCGCCTGGCGCATCCCAGGCTTTATCAAGTTGTAACATATTGTGTGGCCATCCCCTTTATTTATACCACAGGATAGGCCATCCAATTAATCAATGTTGGATTACTAATATACCACTGTTATTGAAATCATACTTCGGAGTGGTACCTGGCAATTGGTCACAGTTTTCCTGGTCTTCTGAGGTCTTTTAACTCTTTACAGTACAAGAAACACTCTGTAATGGTGGCACTTTGCGAATAGACACACCCAGCACAAGAAACTTTTCAAAACAGCTATAATTTGACTGCATCTCACAAAATAGTTACACTTTGCACACAATAAACTCTTTAAAATAGATGCACAGTAATAAACTCACACTGTGAGATACTTAGAATAACTTTAGTTATGCCCTTGATACAATACAAAGTCATAGTTGTGCCAAAACATAGCACTTTGTCAAAACACATGCAGTTACCTTGCTTTATTTTTGCTTAATGTACCCTTTTTTGCCCTTATTATATTTGTTTTGCTTGTTTAAGCCCTTTTCATGCCCAATGTACTTTTCTTGTGCTCGTTTTACTCAGAACATGCCCAGTTTTGCTTTAAACATACTCGTTTTGCTTTACTGTTAATCGTTTCATCAAATATCTTTATTTTAAACATTTCTTTTTAGCCAACAGACTTTTTGTGCCTTCCGCTTGCTCAATAATGCAGTCTGTGCCCTTGTAATGCCCCATTTTGTCTCTTCTATTAATAAACAGTTTGGGCTACTTTTCATTACCTTTGATTCTTTTCTGGCTTTTTCTGTGCTCATTTCTCTTAGTTTTACCTTCACTGTCATCTCTGCACCTCATGGCTCTGAATCTTATTCTCCCGATTCTGACACCATGTTGCTCTCCTACTTTGGACACAACAGAAGAGTCTTCATGGCTTCTGTTCAAGCAGCTTTATTTTATACAAAAGCATCACTATAGAAGTTTACTGACTTTAACTTAAGTAAGCTATATACAAACTAACAATTGAGGTCAAGCATGCTCTCACTCTGGCTGCTCTTACAAAATGGCACTAGGGATTGCACGTGTCTGAAATGTATGCGTGCACATAAAGCCTTGACATGCTTCTTAAAGTTAAAGTACACCTCACTTGCATTCTAATCTACACGTGGCAACCCTAGTCTGCAGAGTTCCCCCCGCTGATAAGCTATTGCAGCCTTTGATAAGAGCAGAGGCTTCCACATGACAGATACCTGCACTTGGGTTTCAATAAAGTACTGGACTGGTTGTTTTCGACTGGCCATTTTTTCCCCAGGGCAGAGCCTTACAGGAGGCTTGCTCAGTTTGACTTACTGTGGTATTGCAAAGCAGTTCAAAACTTTTTCCTGTTAGAAATTGAATATAAGAACCTAGTCTACAAGCAGGTGAGGCATCCTTTTCATCCTGGTTGTATTTCATTATATACCTTATCACAATTTACTACTACCTTATTACTTACAGTGTAATTATTATTATTGCATTTTTTAGCTTATTAACTTACTGACTCTACTTCTTCGGGACACATTGCTGATATTAGCACTGTTGCTCTGCTGACTGTTGTGTTACACAGTTTAATTGCACTGTTGTTCTTCATTGGTATTGTACTGTTGTTCACTTTTGTTTTTCTGTCTGTAGAGTTATTAACTTCAGATAATATTGCACTAATGCACCCGTTTGCTTTGGTACAATTGTTGCTGGCAATATCTAAGATAATTCTGCAATGTTGTCTCATACTGATACTAGATATATGAAAAAAAAGTATCATCTTAGTTATTAATTCCACTTTTTAATGATTGGTTTTGCTACATATCTATATGTTACTGTTTACTTTTCTGTTACAGCATTTAAAGTTACAGTTCTACAGTACTACATGAGAGCATACAGGGTTACCTATGTGACATACATTTTATTACCTGACTGACCTCTTTATTTATATTGCATTTCCCTCACAGTTACTGCACTTGAAACCACCCATTTATATTAGTCATAGCTATTAAATTTACCGCAACCATATCCACTGGGTTAGACTATCTGTTGCTCATCGCTTTTACCAGGTAGATAGAGACCACATTAGCCTTCTAGGTAAAACCATTTGATTTAAATTTGCCACTTGTTGCTGATTCCTTTATTGCTCCTACAAATTTCTGTCACTTTTACATTTCTTTTTTTCTGCACTTCAGAATATCACAGCAGCCACAGCTCATATCATTGCATCCTGTAGCCAAACAGCATATGACCACCTTTTCCTAGTCTAATTCCTAGCTGTCTTACACCAAGAGTAAGTTATTAATCTGCTCTATTTTGTTAAACCCCTTCATCTGCACTGGCTAATATCGAATCTCTCTCAGTTTTTGCCCTTTCTGAAGCCAGCCTGCTAGTAATAGGTGTTTTGAGGTAATGTAGTATCTCCGCCATGATTACTGAAAACTCTTTATTGCTATCTCAAAATGATTCAATATGTGAAAGAAAGAAGGATTTACTTAACTTGCAGGCTACCTTTTTACCTCAGAACTCATTTGGTAATTGCAACACACTTATACATGCACAGAACAGAACTGATCACTTCCATTAAACCAGCTTATGCTAAGGTTGTTAAAAGTACACTTCTTAAGCCTCCCAGGCTAAAGACTAAACAATCTTAAACATTAGTTTACAGAGCAACATGCCCACAGCCAGTACATATACATCTATGAGTAACAAGGGTGCAGACCCCATGCTCCTAACCACATCAATTTTCTAGTAATAGGTGACTCAATTGACAGGCATACTGACACACCCTCACCAGGCTGGATAAGAACAGCGTGACAGCTAAATGTCTTTCTCAAGGTAGGATCCAGGATATAAAAAGGGCTCTGAGATCCCTCTGTCCTGAAAAATATAATTATGACCTGATAGTGGTCCACATTGGAGTAATTGATTTTAGGCGTTCTACCCAATGGGATATGTAGAAGGACATAATTGGGTTTGCTATGCATCTGTCTGAGGCAGAAAAAAAACTGGTCTTGAGTGGTATATTGCCAACACCTACAATGGTGCTGAGATTCAAATACATATTTGGCTATGTAGGTGGTTTCATTATAGGGTGATCCAGTATGCCTCAGCTTGGGATGTGATGATTGATGAGCTTTCCTGCTTTAACAGAGGTGGTCTGCACCCTATTACCAAGGCTTTTGCATTCTGGGAAAAGCCTTTGTTGCCCCCATAATACCTTTTTTTGGCAGTCTAGCTACTGGACATTCCAACTTAGTGAATTCTAATTTGGAAGACAAAAATGTGGCTTTAGCCACCACCAGGACTCTTAAAAAAGTGCCCACACTTGAGGGTCTCCTGCAACTAGAGTGCATTCATATATGTATAGTAACACTGATATGATGTCTGTGTTACATGGTGTCCTGGGTATAGAGCCTACTATGCCTTCAGACTTACTGGTAATTGAAGGGGGGGTATCAGTATATATATCTGTCAGGATATTATCACTTCATGACAGATTCCTCAGGATACCACATTTGAACTCGTAGATATCCAAACTACCATAAACAAGACTAATTACTACTTCACAGATAGCTGTAGAATACCCTCTGTATCCCCTTCAGCATATGATAGCTATCTTAATGCTAGCACCTTTCTACTGGGGGACCTCAACTAAATACCAATAAACTGGCTGATCTACATTGCAAAGGCTAGCATGCTCAGTGCTTCCTTGATATTATAAATGATAACTCTCTGTTTTACAACTAGTTAACGATCCAGTTAGGGCCTCAATATCCTTGATCTTTTCCTCACAAATATCGCCACTTCTTGACTATCTCCATATGTATCGTCATGCCTTGTTAAATCAGACTGTAATTTAGTGGTCTTTTCCTTTAAAACTAATGGTGCTTCCCCTCTAAATATCTCTGTGTTTAGGGACTTCTTAAAATCAAACCTTCAGGTACTTAATGACTTAAATAAATTACACTATAATCCTCCTCCAGTGGAGTATGCATGTCCTCCCCTCGGTCGAGTGACGCCAAAGACATGCAGGTAGGTGCAAGCGTGAATGGGCATGCCTTCTTAGAAGGTTGGGCGTCAGGCTGGCAACTTGGCACCGTAAAAATCTACTGTCAATCATGAGCAGACCAGAGTTCCACTCTGGTGACCCCCTAACAGGGAAAAGCCGAAAGACTTTATAATCCTCCTCCAGTGGATTCCATTTCTAAAGCTGCTGCCTATGCCTCTGACTTCTGCTCCCATTTAAATATTTGTAATGATAAGGCAGTCCCTAAATTTAAAATCAAACCCCTGTGGTAGAAAGCCCAAATAAATAAATTGTATATCAAGAGAAATAAATTACTTAATGCTTACTAGTAATCTCATTCTAGCAACTGTAAGAGCACACTTAAGCAAACTAGTAAAGAGCTTAAGGGAACGGTTAGGAAACTCAAAACTGAATATGAACTTAAAATAGTCAATAAAACCAAAACAGCCATTGTAGTGCTGTTACACAAAAGTGGCTCAACCACAAATTCTAGTAAATGAACTCGTATGTAAAGCTATGGAATGCATTATCTGAGACCTCCTTAATCTGGACACTGAAAATCTGTTAACCCTGGGTTCTCATCACTTCAGCTTTGTCAAAGGAAAGTCCTGCCTCTTTAACCTCATTAATTTCTTTGAAAAAGTAGCCAAAGCAGTGTATAGCAGTTATGCAGTACATACAATATATCTAGACCTGGTAAAAGCCTTTGACACTACTACCCATGCAGGCATTATTGACAGACATGTAAATCTGCATGTAAATCCTTATGTTGCACAGTGGTAGGTAACTGGTTGATTGACAGAATCCATTAATTAAGGGTCACAGGAAGCATTTCTGAAAGCAGAAAAAGTTAACAGTGGTGTGTCACAGGGCTCATTGTTGGGCCCTCCCCTATTTGCCATCTGTGTCTCAGACCTTTAGGCCAATACTCCTGGCCTATAGTTATCTAAGTTTGTAGGCAACAGCAAATTAGGTATTGTTATTTGATCTTCCACTGACTTACAATTACTCCAACATGGGTATAACCATGTTAACAATCGATGCAAGGACATTGGTCTCAAATTAAATATGAAAAAATGTAGTATAGATCATTTTTTGTACACAAAACAAAACATTTTCACATATCATATAGGTGACACACCATTCTAATCAGACACCGTTATAAGGGATCTAAGCATTGTTATTGATAATTACTTATCATTTGACCATCATGTCTCCTGAGTGGTTCAAAAAACTTTATATCAGGCTTATCTAATTTCTAAAGCATTTCCTCCAGATCCAGAAAAGCCTTAATTCTCCCTTTACTCATATTTCATTGGCTCTGTTATTGAATATAATGTACCATTTGACAAGTGCTTTTTTTTAACATATCACTCAAATTGAAATCTCAGAGATCCGTAACTAAAAAGATCAGTGGTCTTAAAATCTTAGTTATCACTAGAGACTGAACTCAGACTCAGAGTGGAGATCTGTGTCTGGCTTTTTGAGCTATGAGTACATATTTTACCTCAAATACCTGGTCACAGGAACTAAGCTATCAACAGATAAACAAAACACAGTGGTGTGATAGATTCATATCCAAATGTACCTCCCACCTCTTGAATAAAATTCCACTACATGTCAAGCAGAGTAGAACCCTTGCCATCTTCAAGGTAAACCTAGTTAAATGGATAGGCAACGTCAAATTCTCCCTCCCCCAGAGTATTTTGCTGCTTGCCTTGCTTGAGTCAGGAGGAAACTTTAAAATATTAGTTTTTGGCTAGGCTTAGAATGGTTTGACTAGGTTTGCAATGGTCTGCTGACTGATTGCCTAGTACTTTCTTATGAATCTATGACATTATGAACCAGTGTATGTACCACAGAAGGGAGGTCTGCAAGAGGAATAAGGTCCTTGCGATGGCTGAGATTTTACAACAACTGAAATCTGTTCATTACGTTTTAGTTTGTCACTGTTAATTACCTACAGAGTAAGTACCTTTAACACAAAATGCATTTTGATAATTCACAATAAACAATATTGAGACATGAAACTGGTGCCACAGTCTCCCTTATAGTGACTTGCATGACCATGGTAGTTATCCTAGATGTGTTTAGTTTCAGCCATTTATTGCCCATCCAGGTGTGGATGTATTCCAAGTCACTAGTAAGATTGTTAACATCTGGAGGGAAAAGTGGTATAGCTGTATGTTATTAGCATAGCAATGATAATGCAAACATCTGCACCAAATACAATCTCTTGGGGAAGCATACATATGATAAACATCAGTGGACCAAGCATAGTGCCCTGTCTAAACACAGTCAAGAGAGTTAGGAAGAGAGGACTTAACCCCTTCGTCCACTCTTTGTGTACATCTGGAAAGTCAGGAGGCACACAGAGACAAAATCAGTGATGCCCCAATAATAATCCAACTGATTGAAGAAAATAGCAAGGTCTGCTGTATCAAATGCAGATGTGAAATTGACCAAGACCGAATCATTTTACTGATCCTTGAAATAATCATTAAATACTCTGATAAGAGCTGCTACAGTATTATATCTCCACTGAAAACCTGACTGGAATGGGTCACTAATGTTGTTATGTCTTGGATAAAAATTGACTTCTGTATACCCCATTTTTTCAAAGACCTTACCCAGAAATAGGTTTGAGATGGTTAATAACTGCCTAGGTCATCAAAGTCTAAGCAAGGGTTTTTTCGATCAAAAGTAATCCGTATCTCATTCGGTCTGAATGGAAACATTCAATCCTCAGGTGGTTTTGTTAGAAATGTCTGGTTGACTGTTGGATGCATTTGTCCTGAAACTGAATCAACTAACAGTGAACTTTGCAGTAAACACAATGCACGAGATTACACACAGCTAATATGACAGACTATGGATTTCAAATTATATATAAAAAAGAAAGTGAAGCAAAGTTCATTCTGAATAACCAGGACTTTGTTTATTGATGCTGTATGACTGAATATATACAAACCCAAAACTGGAAATGCGTAGTCCTCCTTTCAGAAATACATTTAAAATAAAGTCAATGTCCATCTGTTTGTATCTCAAGAATCCTCTGCTTTTGCTGATTCCTTGTTCTTTTTTTTTAACTGTGTATTCTGTCAACAGAGTGGCTGGAATTCAGAAACACATAATGCCCTCTGCATGCTTGTTTCTTAGAGGATTGTGCTGTGTTCTGTGAGGAATCATCTTAACTAGCTGTATAGGCATCTGTTGGAGCTGAAGTGGGAGGGGTAGGTGTACCTATCCTGGAGAGGGTAGTGGAGTGGGACACAGGTTGCCATAATTGCTTGGAGGAGGAGGAGGAGGAGTGAATTCTGTGGGAATATATTCAGCTCACTAAGAAACTGTTTGTTGATGGCCTTCAAACTATGAATGATGTAGAAACCCCTGTAGCAATGCAAGTCACATGTCTCCCTACCCAATGAGTGGGATTAAGGATATATCAATAAAATGCATCACAGTGGCATCTGTGATGGTTCCTGTCACTAACTCTCACGCATGAGAAACAAATAGGCTGACTGGAATACAGGAAGTCTAATGTTCAGCAGGCAAGAGGGAAGAGAAACAACAGGACAAAAGAGATAGTCTTACCTGTGCAGAACCACAATATCTGTGGATTTCAGCCAAATATCCATTAATGCTTGTGCCCTGTTGATCTCTGTCACTGTCCGTTTGTAATATACTGCATGATTTGGCCTAGGAATACTTACGACTCAAAGGTAAGTTTGTTCCTCTTCTGGCATGTGCTTTTCCCTGAATTTCACCAACTAAAGCGCATATCTTCAAACATTTTCATCAAATCCCATTTGGAACGTATTTGTGCAAAATCGATACCAGATATAATTTGGGAGAACTGTAATAATCTGAGTGCCATTATCAAAGCTCTCTTGTTTTCCCACTTCAGTGTAATGTCTCACAAAATACATTAATAAAAAGACTAGCCTATCTTTGCAGGGGGCAGGAAAAGGAGTTAGTACAAAGAGGATGAGTGAGGCTAATGCAATCAAGGCAAATTCAAGTGCATAGAGAGGTACAGATAACAGATACAATTGTGGAGTACAAGTTACACAGGACCAGAAAGTTAGCAATAAAGGTATAGGCAAGGGGCTAACAATCACTGAGTCTATCATCAAGGGAATCAGAGTGTTGGGTAGAGAAAACACAGTTATTCTGGTCACCATAAAGACGGTGCCAATGCCTGCCAAACAGAAGAGTGGTGAAGGTGGGAAAAGGTGGCTGGGTATGGCAGGACCAAGCCATCAGGAACAATGACCTGGCAATATGAACAGTGGGGGAAAACAGCCAGGAGTGAATATGGGTAGCCCAGTGATGTCAGGAAATTAAGCAGATTGCAGTCTTATCAGAGGTCCTACCTGTGCCTCCAGCCGGAGCAATGAGAAAGCCAAGGAATACAGTTTACAATGTACTCCTGTAACAGTGGGGGAGGAGAAGAATTTGGCTGTGTGTGTAGATGAGGAGATGTATGAGCTGTTAAGGAGATCTATGCTGAGAATAGGTCCCATTTCACTACAGTAGGGCAGCCCTGCTAAAATAGAAGCAAAAGCAGTATATGAACACCTCAATTACTTTAAAATAAAATGGAGGGAGGAAAGATGGAGGAAAGAAGGAAAAAAGACAAGAGACTAAAAGAGTGTACATGTGCATATTTTTTATTTTTTATTTATTTATTGCCATATCGGGTTCGTCTGGCTGGGCAAGTGCCCTTTTTCAGCCGTGACTCGAGAAGAAAAGCTCCATTACAGCAAAGAACTTTTGCAATCAATAAAATATTTACACATACAATCAATAATGCATTTAAACATACAATCATGGGGCAATACATACAACCAAAAAGAGATTTTTTTTACAATGTATGAAGAGGAAAATAATTAAACATAGAAGTATACTATTGTGTGCCTTATAAGCACAGGATGAACAATGGAAATCATACATTGGATGGGAAATTACTAATCTATCCATAAGTGTAGTGAGGCATATAGGTGACAGAGATCCTGGCACAAAGTGAAAGAAGAGGAGGGGTATAGAATGAAAGAGGAGGAAGATAGGAGGTAGAAGTATAGAGTGAAGATTAGAGTATAGTGGAAGGGGAAGTTCAAAGAGCAGGACAGACTAGAATAAAGATATGAAAGAGGTATCACTGAGAAATAGTGGCAGGAAGGGGGGGGTGGCATAGTAGGCAGGGTTAAAGAAAGAGGGGGGCAGGCAGAGTAGGGAAGGTTCAAGTAGATTCTTTACAGGGGCAGTTCCAGGAGTTAAGCAGATATTCCTTTATAGTGAGTTTGAAGTTAGCTGGGTTTTGGATAGTTTTGATATGAAGAGGAGGTTGGTTCCAAGAGGAGCTAACCGAGTGGCTATATAACATTTTTCCTATAGTTTTATTAGGTTTGGTGATTTGAAGGAGGTGCTGGTCAGAGCTACGAAGTTCACATTTGGGGGCATAAGGAGAGATGATGGTTGCTAGAGATGGACAGGCTGTGGGTTGATAGAAGATAGTATGTGTCAGCAGGAGCTGAGACAGGAGGAGTTGATTATGGAGTTCTAACCAGTGGAGTTTTTGAAAGGAGAAGCAGTGATGTGAGCAATAGGGAAGATTATTGGCAAATCTAGAAATTTTGTTGTTTGGTTGACAGTTTTGTTTGGAGGTTAGTGAAGATTGGGGCGGCATATAGTAGGATAGGCAGTATGTAGGCTTGAGCTAGGGACAATTTAGATTCTTGTGTTAAGAATTTTTATTTCTGTATAGTAGTCCTAGTCTTTGGTATGTCTTCTTGATGCAGTTATAGATATGGATGTTAAATTTAAGTTCATCATCTATAAAAACACAGAGAAGTTTAGTGTGAGATTCAACCTTAGTAGTGTTGTTTAGAGAAGAGACTGAGAAGGAGGTTCAGAGGTGTTGGAGGGACTTGGGGAGGAAAAGTAGTAGTTTTGTTTTATAGGGGTTAAGTAGGAGTTGGTTAGTTGTGAGCCATCTTTCAACTGAGTGGAGGGTGTCTTGAGTGAGGGTGAGTAGGTGGGGTAGACTATCAGAGGTTGTGATGATGGTAGAGTCGTAGGCATATTGTATGAGTGTGGAGAGGGGGCATGATTGGTACAGATTATTAGTAAAGATGTTAAATAATAGTGGGCCCAAGATGGAGCCTTAGGGCACACCAGTTTGAACTGGGAGGAAAGGTGAGATTGCAGAGACCTATTTGACTTATTGAGCTCTATTTGATAGGTATGAAGAGAACCAGGATAGAGTAGAGCTAGAGAGATTAAAGTGGGAGAGCTTGGAGAGAAGGAATTTGTGAGACACAGTGTCAAATACTTTAGAAAGGTCAAGGAAGAGGCATGACACTAATTTGTCAGTATTAATATATGTAGCAATAGAGTTGGTGAAGGATAGAAGTGCTGCAGTTGTGCTATGATATGGTCGGAAATGAGATATGAGATGAGCTGCTTGTCTACACACTTTTCCAGAATCTTAGAGGGGATAGAATTGTGATAGACCTGAAATTGGAGGGGTCAGTGGAGTTACCTCCTTTATGTAAGGGTATAATACAGGACTTTTTTCAGATATTAGGGACAAAGTTTTCTTGAACTGATCTATTGATGAGGATGGAGACTGGATAGGCACTAGAAGGGGCAGCGTGTTTGAGGTATAGAGGAGGCAGGTTGTCAGCAGAAGGAGAGCAGGGTTTTAGTTTATAGAGTAGTGATCTGATGATGGAGGTGGAGACAGGCTTGATAGAGAAAGGAGGTTTGTTGGTGGGGGGTGAGGAGAGTCAAGGCAGATATCCTTGTTTGGTTTAATTAGGTTTTGTATGGAGTTAATGAAGAAGGAGCTCAGAAGAGTGGTGGTTTCGAGTGGAGAGCTGTTAGGGGATGGGGTAGGAGGAGATGGGTTCCCTGGGTGTAAGTGTTTGTTGATAGTACTTTTGGGTGTTTGAGTGTGGGCTTCTTTGTGGGTGTAGATAAAAGGACTTTTTGTCAAAGATGACACATTTATTTTGCGGTGTTCCATTGTTCCCTAGAGTTTTAGAGACTAGAAGTTGTTATGAGTTTATTCCAAATTTTCCATGCATTGTCTCTCTTTTGCATGAGGGAGAGAGCTTCTTTGCTTAACCAGGGAGCATAGTTGGATTTAACCCAAGTTCCATCTATCTGGATATAATTTTATACATTACCTATCCATAAAGGAGGAAATTCCCATCTCTAATTTCAGACCGATTGCCATCCTGTCACCCCTCTCTAAAATACTTGAATCATGCATACACAAGCAAACACTACAATATTCATTACAAGAAGACCTACCTACTGCCACTCAGCATGGATTCCACCCTAAACACAGTACAACTACTGCTCTGATCTCTTTTACTAACACCATATCTCTAGCACGTGATAACAATAAACTTGCTTCCTGTCTATACCTAGACCTTTCTAAAGCCTTTGATACTGTCTCTCACTCTCTACTTCTGAATAAACTGACTAGTCTTAATTTCTCTCCCACTACTATTGCTTGGTTTTCCAGCTATGTCTCTGACTGATCACAATCAGTGAAATGGCTTTCAGCACTCTCTCGCCCCTTCCCATAAAAATGGGTGTACCTCAAGGTTCTATCCTGGGTTCACTGCTATTTAATATATTTACCAAACTAGTCTATATTTCCTGCTCCCAGTTATCTCTTGTACAGTATGCTGATGACTCTACTGTAATTACTATCTCTGACTCTCCCTCAGGCCTCATCTCTCAAACTCAAGATGCTTTTACATCAGTTGAAAATTGGCTCTCCAATAACCAATTAATCCTAAACCCTAAAAAAAAACAAACTTCTTCTCTTTCTCCCTAAAAATCTTATCCATCTCAAATCCACTTTTACTATAGTGCCTCTCAACAAGACACCAATAGTAGCTGAATGTAGCACCAAACTCTTAGTGTCACTATCAATGATCAACTTAAATTTGACTTGCACATTAATAACTGCATTAGGAAGACTCATGAAAAACTAGGCCTCCTTTATAAAACAGAAAGTTTTTTTACCAACAAATCCAAAGTAACCCTACCTTATACCTGTCTACTACCTAGTCTTCTTTATGGATCACAAATTCTTACGAACCTTAATGCTACACTTCTTGTTAAACTTAACTCAACATATAACAAGATAGCCAGATTTGCTGCCCAACATACTTATAAAACTCATCACTGTGTCTCACTTAACACTTAAACTGGCTGGAGCTATCCAACCTGCTCCTTCTCTCTCAGTTTCAGATTATACATTCTATTCTATATCAACCTTTCTATTGTCCTACCCTATCCTCCTCTATATCCCACTATAGTCCCCCTAGATCACTCCGCAGCTCTGACCAAGACTTACTAGTTATCCACAAACCTAGAAGTAAAATGGGAAGCAACCTTTATAGCTATCATCCTACCATTGCCTGGAACAACCTTCCACTTCAAATTAGACTAATAACTCATCCCAAACAATTTAAATTGGCTATAAAGGAGCACCAAAAATTTTTCTGGTCTTGCCACCGTACTCATCCCCCATAATTTATCTTCCCATATATAAACTTCCTCACTATTTGTCCACTTTCTTCCTCCTTTGTCCTTGCATATCAGGCTCTAACTTGCTTCCATTTCCTATCCCTTACCCTAACTCCTACATACCTCCGCTCTTCCCTCACTTCCTATAACTAACTAAAATTTAAATGGAACTAGCACTACATGGCTGTATGAATACGTTAGAAGGCAGTAAGAATATGTCTATTAGTCCATCTGTCTCACATTACCTGTAGTTTTGATGTTTTGCTTTTAAAATAATTATAACTTGTATAATGTTGCATATATCAGCATAAACTGTAATTGCCTCTACAATTGTTTTTACTTGCTATTGTATAATGTTTCTGGAGCTTTTTTCCCCAGGCCTCCACTGAAAAAGGGCTATTTTGTAGCTCAGTCAGACTTATCCTGGTCAACAAATGTAAAATACATAAATAAATATTTTTCTGGTAGGGGCCAGGGAGTTGAGGGTGTTAAGGAAGATGCTTTTAAATTGAAAGATTGCTGTTGAATTGAAATACAACTTCTTCGAGGGGGAGGTTCAATAGAAAAGACCAATTTATACAGGAGAGTGTTTGGTTAAATATATTAAGGTTAAAGTTAGATAGATTTCAATAATTCTTATATTTATGAGGCTTAGGAGGTTGAGATAGGTGACATTGGATGAAGGTTGGGTGATGATCACTAAGAGTGTCAGGGAGCGTGGAGGCATTATGATAGTGGTTGGAGTGAGAGGTAAGTATCCAGTCAAGTGTGGAGCTAGTATTAGAATGCTGATTAGAACGAGTAGGGAAGGTGATGAGTTGGGAGAAACCATATAGGTTAATGGCATCATTGGGACAGTTAGAGGTAAGATTATTGCAGTTGATGTTAACATCCCCTAGAATAATTGTTTCGTAGGAGATGGTTTGAGAGATCCAGGCAAGGAAATGTTCGAGTATAGGGATGTTATTGCCAGGAGGTATATATATATATATATATATATATATATATATATATATATATATATATATATATATATATATATATACATACACCTGTTTAAGTTACAGCTGACTATGAGAATCTCGGCTGGGTGAATGCTAGGGGGAGAGTAAGGTAGGGGATGGACTGAGAAGTATTCTGAGTAAATTATAGCTACCCCACCACCTTTTTTAATTGGTCTGTCCTGGCAGAAGATATTGTATCCAGGGGTAGGATTTCTTTGGTATGTGGGGTTTTAGCTATGTTTCAGAGATGCAAAGGATATCTGGAGTATGTAGAGTTATTCAGGAATGTAATTCAGGGACCTTGTTTAGGGTACTGTGAATACTGAGAGTAAAGATTTTGAGGTGTCTGGTAGATGAGGTGGCATGTGATAGTGAGAAGAGATGGGAAGAGGTAGAAGTTAGTGGAGTGACAGTAGGAGAAGAGTTAGTGAAGAGACCAGGATTAGGATGAATATCACATGCAATAAGTAGGGTAAGTACTGAGGTAGAGAGTAAACCTAAGAGGGATAGGTTCAAAGGATTTTATTTTAGATTTTGGGAAGTTGTGATGAGGTGGGAGTTTGTGTTTGAAGAGGTGTGTAAAGTGATGTGAGAAAAGGGAGGGTGCTATTGGGAAGGAAAATGGTTTATGGCTAAGGGTGTGTGAAAGTGTAAGGGTGGGACTGCGGTATAAGTAGGGTGTGGGATTATGATAGGATGTGGATAGTGAGAGGATAGAAAGGGGTGGTAAAGATAGGAGGAGATAAAGCATTATGTTTAGAGTTTAAGCAGGGGGAAATGGAATGTATGTGGTGTAATATTACTTGAGGGATTAATAGAGATGTAGAGGTTGAGGTGTAATATTGCCTGAGGAAGTAGTAAATGAGTGGGTGTATGACTAAATAGGTTTGGAGGGAGGAGGGGTGGATAACAGAGTGAGGTGGTAGTTGGGGGAGGAGTTGGAATGAGACAGAGAATGTGATAGGCTGGAAATGCAGTAGGTAGGGAGCGGTAGGGAGCATGTGCGGAAAATGGTTAGGTATAAATGTAACAGGTACAAGCATGCAAAATCTGAAGGTAATGCTACTCAATGCTAGAAGTCTAAACCTCAAAATGCACTCTCTCAAGGCACTCCTAAAAATGGAGAACATCGATATCTGTGCAGTAACTGAGACCTGGTTCAAGGCTCCAGAGAGCACCCATGCAATACCAGGCTACAACTCTTACCACACTTTTCGGCCACCAAACCAGGACCAAAACACTAAAGGTGGAGGAGTGTCAATATTCACCAAGGATATTCACACCACCAGGCTAGTTGGCCAACACAATGTGTCTGAAATTCTCCAAGTGCAACTAACACTAGGTAAGACTGCAATCCAAATTGTAGCTTGCTACAGATCCCCCACCATACCCCAAGATTCCCACTACACATTTCTAAACATACTGGAAAATATTAAGATAGAACCAAACACCCTAATACTGGGTGATTTTAGCTACCCTGCCATTAACTGGGAAAACTACTCATGTCCCAACACCTTTGCGCAACGGTTCTTGGAATTCATAAATTCCAATGCCCTGGATCAACTAATCCATAGTCCCACCAGAGGCCCCAATATCCTAGACCTGGTCATTACCAACATGGAAAATCAATGCTCCATACCTATGGTCACCCCCTCGTTAGTCAGGTCTGACCATAAGCTAATCACCCTTAACATCCACATCCCAGCCCCACTCCCCAGTAAAGAAACCACCATAAAAAACTTCTCCAAAGCCAACTTCATGCTACTCAAGTCAGAAGTGACAAACTTCATGACACCTATGCAGACGGGAACTGAAAGTTCAACTGCTGAATCCTACACTAAGGCACTGTACAAGCACATCCACTCATGCATGAATTGTGCCATCCCAAATAGAACCAAAATGCTCTCATCCAAAAAAAGGAAGCCAATCTGGTGGTCCCTTGCCATAAACAAACTTTACAACAAAAGGAAGAAACTTTTGCAGAAAAGAGGAAAATCCCAGGATGCAAAAAACTCCCTTACTAGCCTCAGTAAGAAACTGAGATGCCTCATAAAATCCTCCAAAGCTAGTTACGAAAATAAAATTGCCAAAGATTCCAAAGACAACCACAAAGCATTCTATAACTATGTCAAGAATCTAAATGGCAATGCTCAGATCTGCTCTGAGCTAAAACAGAATGGCATTAAATATACTGATCTGAAGGATATTGCCAATATCCTGGCAGATCGATTCAGTGCCAACTTCACCCCTCTCACCCCTAAATGGCCCATCTCAATACCGGAAGATTGCCAAATTCCAGTAATAACGGCCACACAGGTACAAAACGCACTCTGTAAAGCCAAGAATACAGCATCCATGGGACCAGATGACATCCCAGGCTGTGTACTACATGAACTACAATATGAACTGGCACCTCACCTAAGTGTCATGTTTAATCATAGCCTCACCTCAGGTTTCGTGCCCACTGAGTGGCACAGAGCTACAGTTATCCCAATCCACAAGGGCGGAATCCACCTTGGATCCCGGAAACTACCGTCCCATCAGTCTGACAAGCCTTATCTGCAAGGCCATGGAGCGTATTATCATGGAACTTATAAACAAAGACATTGGCAACCTTCAAACACTGGACCCCACCCAGTTTGGGTTTGTGAAGGGCCGATCTTGTCTCCTGAACCTGATTGACTTCTTTGAATCAGTCTCCAGAGCCATGGACAAGGGTAAGGTGGTCCACACAGCCTATCTAGACCTTGCCAAGGCCTTTGACACCATCCCCACTCTGGAATCATAGATAAACTTACTAAGTTGGGCATTAATCCCTATGTCACCCAATGGGTTGCTAAATGGCTTACTGATAGAACCCACACTGTAAAAGTAGCCGACTCCAAATCCAGCTCCAGACAAGTGACAAGTGGAGTACCTCAGGGTTCAGTCCTGGGGCCGCTCTTGTTTGGCATCTACTTCTCTGAAGTACAGGTCAACACTAAGGGACTCTGGCTAACAAAGTTTGCAGATGACTGCAAACTGGGGGTCATTATTGAATCCCCAAATGATGTGGATACTCTACAAAAGGGCCTTACAGAAACAGATGCTTGGTGCCAGAGCCATGGGCTCAAGCTCAATGCCAAGAAATGTATTGTTATCCCTTTGGGAAAAACATGTATCCATGAATTACCATATAGGTGGCAGTACACTAAACACAGAAAGTGTGATAAGAGACTTAGGGACACAGGTGGACAGTGGTCTCACCTTCGATAACCACATCGCCACAACAGTCAGGAAATCCTTCTATGTGGCACACCTCATCACGAAGGGCTTTTCCTCCAGAAAAAAGGAGATCATTGTCCCACTGTACTCATCCCTCATTAGACCCATTATAGAATACAACGCCCCATTTGGTATGTACCTCTCAAGACATCTGCAACAACTGGAAAGGCCTCAGAAATACCTCACTAAAAGAATCACAGGCCTAAAGCAGATGCCCTATGCTGACCGCCTTAAAAAACTCCAGCTATATTCTGTCGCATATCGTCTACTCAGAGGTGATCTTTGCTTAACATACAAGGCCATGTCAAACCCAGAGCTGTTGGACATGCTACACTTAAAGAAATCCCAATCCCTCAGAGCTACACGCTCCAGGGATGTAAACCTTGTCATCACAATAAACAAAACATGCTGGAGGGATAGGTTCCTGACCCAGAGACTGCCCAGACTCTGGAATAGATTGCCTATACATGTCAAGCAGAGTGCCTCTTTGGACCTCTTCAAGAGGAACCTTGATGATTGGATGGGAGAAAGGAAATTCACCCCAGGGATCACGTCAGTCGCCCTGCTAGACAGGGGTCCAGGAAAGTAAATAATGTGGGAAGAAATAGCCAGGGAATTGTTATGGCTAGGCTTGTATAGGCCCTAGGGCTGATAGCCTAGTACCAACCTATGAACCTATGAACCTATGAAGTGGGGGTGGGTGGGAATGGGGGTAGGATAGGGGAGCGGAGTGAGCCCGAGCATTAGTAAGGGCAAACAGGGTGGGGTTCCATCCTGAAAGACTGGAGAAACACCAAGAAAAACAATCAGTGAAGCAGTAAGTATGGCTGAAGGTGGGCAGAGAGAGGCAGAAAGTGGGCAGAGAGAGGCAGGAGGAGAAGGGAGAAAGGCTGGGGAGATGTACTGTGTATTCCTTAGGAGAAGGGAGATAGTATCAGCAGAGTAAGGAGAGTGGTGTTGGGCAAATAGGATGGTTAAAGAAAGGGATACAGAGATATGTGAGAGGAGAGCAACAGAGAAAGGAGGTAGAGTAGGAAAGGAAGGTTAGCCTAGAGGAGAGAAAAACAAGGTTATAAGAGGGGAGAGCTACAGGATAGGCACTTTAGAATGGAATTGGCAGGAGAGGGGAAAATGGTGGGGGGAGGAAAGCAGGGCAGGTATGACAGGCAAGTTAAATATGGGGGGGTGGAAATGGTGATATGCAAGCTGTAGCCAGCTGTGGGAGGGCACTACAAGATATTATGATGTAAACGTCAACTTTACAGATTTAGTTTGGACATACTTTAACTTATACAATATAGGTGCAGGGCTCATCCGAGAGGACTGTATCTCAGGTAGGTCCAGGCAGGTTAGGTATGTAGTCTTGAAGTTGAAGGTTGTGTTAACCTGTAACACTGTTCAGTAGGCTTGTAAACATGTACCAGAATGTCTCACTGGAGCCATGTTTTTGTGTGAAGCGCACGTTGTTTGAATTGAACCAGAAGGAAAACCTACCCAGTATCTAACTAATAAGCTGCACTGAAAACCTTCAACAATGACCATGTCTTCTCAGCTGAGCTAAACTCCTCTTGTCCAACCTTCCCTTATGACTATGAGTTCCACAACTGAGTGGAAGTATGTAGAAAGTGACACATATAGGACAGAATGGGGGAAGCATTAAAGGAATGATCAGAAAGTCAGGGAAGGGAAAGATAAAGGAGTCTGACTGCAATACTTTGACATGTTAGGAGCCTGAGACAAACGTTGGAGGACTTGCAAACTATTTTGGTATCTAGCAACATTTATATTACTGGCATATCTGAGACATGGACAATGGAAAAGAACTGAGGCATGATATCCAAAGCTGTCATGTCCTCAGCAGTGCCAAAAAGAAATATGTACCATGTTAGCTAAGAAACAGGATAAAGTGTGAGCTGAAGAAGGACTGAAGTAATGTGGTAGAATAACTATAGGGAAGCTGATAAGCATGCTGGCAGTGAAAGTAAGGACCAAAGATGGGAAAAGGGTCTTAATGAAAGTCTGTCTGTTTTGTGGACAGTTGACAATTGTTTTTGCAGGTGTCAAGCCTCCCTAAACCCTCACACCACCATTACTAATATAACACCACCACTACTAATATCTGTATATGAAGTTCAAGATTGTTGTGTATCACAGGAAAGAGCTCATCCCTGTCTGTATTCAAGCACAACTTGGATCTGTGGATGGGCAATAAAAAAATTCCCTAGAATTGCCCCTGCACTTCTAATGGACACAGAGCCCACAAACCCAGTGTGCCACTCAACCACAGTCCATAAGGTACAACAATGTACCCAACACTCTAGTCATAGGTGACTCTATAGTCAGGCACACTGATGTTCGACTCACCAGGCTAAACAAGGAGAAAGTTACTGTCAGCTGCCTGTCAGGTGCCAGAATCCACCACATAGTGCACACACTCCACAATAAGTAAAAATATGACTCTGTCATTGTCCATGTTGGTGTGAATGACCTGAAACATACCTCCCTGGACTACATGAAAAGAGACATGGAGGAGCTGTCCGATCTTGTAGGCCAGGCAGGTATGACCCTAGCCCTGAGTAGCATCCTGCCATCACCCAGAATGATACCACAGTACAAGGACAAAATGCTTGACTTCAACAATTGGCTAAGCTTCTTGTGTTATTCTAAGGGGATCCAGTATCTGCCTGGGATAACATGATTGACAAACCACAATGCTTTGCCAGAGATGGCCTGCACCTGTCGCCCTTAGGATTCCGGATACTGGCTAAGGCTCTAGCCACCCCTATAGTGCCTTTTTTAGGCAAGGTTCAAATGACAAATTCACCACCATAACAGGTACAAGCAAGAAAAATCTGAGGGTAATGCTACTCAGTGCTAGAAGTCTAAACCTCAAAATGCACTCACTCAAGGAACTCCTTAAAATGGAGAACATTGACATTTGGGCAGTGACAGAGACCTGGTTCAAGGCTCCAGAAAGCACCCCTGCATTACCAGGCTATAATTCATACCACACCTCTAGGCCACCTAACGTGGACTGAAACACTAAAGGCGGAGGCATGTCTATATTCATTAAGGATATCCACACCTCCAGGCTAGTTGCTTAGCATAATACATCCAAGATTATCCAAGTGCAGCTAACTCTGGGCAAGACTGCACTCCACATTGTAGCTTTCTACAGATCCCCAACCATACCCCAGGATTCCCACTCCTCATTTCTTGATACACTGGAAAATATTAGGGTACAACCTAACACCCTAATAATGGGTGATTTCAACTACCCCACCATTAACTGGGAAAACCACTCATGTACCAACTCTTGTGCTCAACATTTTCTGGAATTCATAAATTTCAACACCTTGGATCAACTTATCCACACCCCGAGCAGGGGCAGCAATATTCTAGACCTGGTGATTACCAGCATGGGTAACCGGTGTTCCACACCAGAGGTCAATTCCTCGTTGGTCAGATCCGACCACAAGCTAATCACCCTAGACATCCACATCCCACCCCCACCCCCCATTAGGGAAACCACCATAAAAAATGTTTCCAAAGCCAACTTCACGCTTCTTAAGACAGAAGTGGCAAACTTCACGACACCCATGCTGACAGACAATAGAGGTATGACTGCTAAATCTTACACAAATGCACTTTAAAAGGACTTACACGAGTGCATGGATCATGCAATCCCTAACAGAACCAAGATGCTAGCCTCCAAAAAAAGGAAGCCAATCTGGTGGTCCCCTAACATAAACAAACTCTACAACAAAAGAAAGAAACTGTTGCAAAAAAGAGTAAAATTCCATGATTGGAGGAACTCCCTGGTCAGCCTCAGTAAGAAGCTGAGATCCCTCATAAAATCCTCCAAAGCTAGTCACGAAAACAAAATCGCCACTGATTCTAAAGACAACCACAAAGCATTCTATAGCTTTGTCAAGAATCTCAATGGCAACACTCAGATCTGCTCTGAGTTACAGCATAATGTCACTAAATAAACCTAACCAACTGATATTGCCAACATCCTGGCAGCTAGGTTCAGCGCTAACTTTACCCACCTCTCATCCCCTAAAGGACCCATCTCTATACCAGAAGAATGCAAAGTTCCTGTAATCATGGTTGTACAGGTAAAAAACACACTCTCCAAATCCAAGAACACAGCATCCATGGGACCTGACAACATCCCAGGCTGCATTCTACACAAACTACAGAACGAACTGGCACTGAACCTAAGTACCATGTTCAGTCATAGCCTCACCTCAGGCTATGTGCCCACTGAATGGGGCACAGCGATGGTTATCCCACTCCACAAAGGTGGAGCCACCACAGACCCCGGGAACTATGGCCCCATTAGCCTGATGAGCCTGGTCTGCAAGGCCATGGAACATATCATTATGTAACTTATAAACAATGACATTGGTAATCTCCAAACTCTGGACCCCACCCAGTTCGGGTTTGTAAAAGGCAGATCATGTCTCCTAAACCTGATAGACTTTTTTGAAGTAGTCAAGAAAAGTGGTTTCAGGGAAGTGCTTTAGTTTTATTAGTTTTTGCTGAAACTTCTCTGGATGAGTTGACATACTCCCATAAAAATGGAGTGTTGGATGATTGGGATCTCAGATTAAAGGTGGGGGGAATCTACTACCTGATGGCAAAAAAAGATTAAAGTTTCTAGGTTCATTAATTTAAAGGTTGGGATTGCTACAAATAATGAAAATCCCTTTATGAGCCCAGGGCAATAAATCTGCAAACATTGTTTTTGGCAGTCTTAAGTGATGACATTTTTTCCTCAGATGTGGTTACTACAATAAGTCAGCCTTACTCAAGCTGGGTAAAAAGGGCCTCTCTGGCCATTCTTCCTTCCAGGGAGAGAAAGAACATAATATTTTTAGGCAAAAAGTAATGGGACTTGGTTGCTTTAACATGATAAGGAAAGTTGAGGGTTTGGCCAAGTGAAACACCTCTATATTTGAAATATGGGGTAACTTTTGATTGTTGCACAGCATGCCTCAATGGTGAGGAAATACTCAAAGCTTTTCTCTAGTACCAAGTATAGCTTTTTTTAAATATTTAGAATATGTTTGTTTTGTAGCAAACAGGGAGTTGGAAAAAAAAACATCTAGCCCTTATAATGGTAGATTGGGAATTGTTGGGCCACTATATGCCCATATCATTTGAGTATAAGATAACTGTGATTTTTGGGATGTCTGAAAGAAGTTTGCTGATAATCATAGAGACTAACAGTCCCCAGTCTTTGTTCATGACTGCTAATGGGCAAAAGAAAGAGGTAATAGACCCAATCTGAATTTTAAAATGTCTGTTATTTAGGAAGACTTTCAGCCAATGAAGGGCATCTGTGCTCATTACTCTTCTAACTAGAGAGTTAAGCAAAAGGCCATGATCAAATAGTTTGAAGGGCTTGACCACATCAATAAATATTTATCCTGTCAAGAGGAGGTTGAAGGGCTTGATCAGATCAATAAATATTTATCCTGTCAAGATGACTTTACTCATATTTTGGAGGATAACACTGGTGAGACTGTAGAATGCCACCATAGGGCTCCAAAGCAAACAGAATGCATGCTGATGTGGTGAGATTATTCTATATATTTTTGTGTACTCAGTGACTTGGATGAAATCTATTTTGTCAAAAAACTTTATAAGGCTGAGATGTATAGAAATTGGTCTGAATTTTTGTGGCAAGTTTCAGGATGGTGATGACCATAGCATGCTTGCATTCTGCTGCCATTGTATTTCCAGTTTGGCAAAGTTGGCAAAGATGATGGAGGAAAAATACATTTGTTGCACAGTAGAATGAATCAGGACAGTAAACCATCAGCTCCTGTGGGAGTATCTGACTGGATATAGTCAATCAAAGTTTCAATGTCTTTGACTTTCTAGGGATGGAAGAAGGTGTGTCTGGTTGGGGAATGTATAACTCTGGGTGAGTATAGTGCGAGGGAGTGCAAAATTCTTTTTATTTATGTTTCCTGTCTACTTTTTCCCCTGTCTATTCTATTTTTTATGCTGCAGGTACTCTTTCTACCTTTCACATACAACTTCACAGCATTTACTGATATCAGTGCATAGGCTTCCCTATTACTTGCGCATGTTCTTGCTCAATATTCTTGAATTTCCACAGGCTCACTGCATTTCTCAGTTTGGCTACATTTTTAAACAACCACATTAAGTGCTACTGTTGGAAACTACTGTTATTCTGGCTGGTGTGATTCTCAAACAATCTGGAAATATATGGCTGACTGAGAAAGTATATTTCTGGCATCTTAATCTTTCAGAGTTCTGCATTGTCTAATTTTGCCTGACTGGATTATTGTTTGCCGGACTGAATTATTTTATATATTTTCTTGCATTGTTTTATGTTTCTCATCTGTCCTGAAACTTCTTCCCCCCTATTTCTGATGTGGAGTTTAGAAAACTGGTCTAACAGCTTTTGTCTTATCTGATTGCTTCAAGGCTTGCTGATTTAAAAATAGTTTCTCTTTTTAAATTCTTGCATACACTGTTGGAAACTCCTGGTATTCTAGCTGGTGTGATTCTCAAACAATCTGGAAATATATCGCTGATTGATAAGGATATTTCTTGGCATTTTAACCTTTCAGAGTTCTGCATTGTCTTAGTTTTGCCTAACTGAATTATTGTTTGCCTGACTGAACTACTTTATATATTTTCTGGCATTGTTTTATGTTTCTCATCCGTCCTGAAACTGCTTCCTCTCTATTTCTGAGGTGGAGTTTACAAAACTGGTCTAACAGCTTTTGTGTTATCTGATTGCTTCAAGGCTTGCTGATTTAAAAATAGTTTCTGTTTGTAAATTCTTGCATACACTGTTGGAAACTCCTGGTATTCTGGCTGGTGTGATTCTCAAACATTCTGGAAATATATTGCTGATTGATAAGTATGTTTCTTGGGATTTTAACCTTTCAGAGTTCTGCATTGTCTTAATTTTGCCTGACTGAATTATTGTTTCCCGGACTGAATTATTTTATATATTTTCTGGCATTGTTTTATGTTTCTCAACTTTCCTAAATCTGCTTCCCCCCTATTTCTGAGGTGGTGTTTATAAAACTGGTGTAACAGCCTTTTTATCTGATTGCTTCAAGACTTGCTGATTTAAAAATAGCTTCTGTTTGTAAATTCTTGCATACACTGTTGGAAACTCCTGGTATTCTGGCTGGCGCGATTCTCAAACTGTCTGGAAATATATCACTGATTGATAAGAATATTTCTTGGCATTTTAACCTTTCAGAGTTCTGCATTGTCTTAATTTTGCCTGACTGAATTATTATTTGCCTGACTGAATTATTGTTTGCCTGACTGAATTATTTTATTTATTTTCTGGCATTGTTTTATGTTTCTCATCTGTCCTGAAACTGCTTCCCCCCATTTCTGAGGTGGAGTTTATAAAACTGGTGTAACAACTTTTGTGTTATCTGATTGCTTCAAGGCTTGCTGATTTAAAAATAGTTTCTGTTTGTAAATTCTTGCATAAACTGTTGAAAACTGCTGGTATTATGGCTGGTACAATTCTCAAACAATTTGGAAATATATCGCTGATTGATAAGACTCCTGGTATTATGGCAGGTGTGATTCTCAAACAATCTGGAAATATATCATTGATTGAGAAGTATATTTATTGGGATTTTAACCTTTCAGAGTTCTGCATTGTCTTAATTTTGCCTGACTGAATTATTATTTAACTGACTGAATTTTTGTTTGCCTGACTGAATTATTTTATTTATTTTTCTGGCATTGTTTTATGTTTCTCATCCGTCCTGAAACTGCATCCCCCCTATTTCTGAGGTGGAGTTTATAAACCTGGTCTAACAGCTTTTGTGTTATCCGATTGCTTCCAGGCTTGCTGATTTAAAAATAGTCTCTGTTTGTAAATTCTTTCATACACTGTTGGAAAATCCTGCTATTCTAGCTGGTGTGATTCTCAAACAATCTGGAAATATATCGCTGATTGATAAGTATATTTCTTGACATTTTAACCTTTCAGAGTTCTGCATAGTCTTAATTTTGCCTGACTGAATTATTGTTTGCCTAACTGAACTATTTTATATATTTTCTGGCATTGTTCTATGTTTCCCATCTGTCTTGAAACTGCCCCCCCCTATTTCTGAGTTGGGGTTTATAACACTGGTCTAACAGCTTTTGTGTTATCTGATTGCTTCAAGGCTTGCTGATTTAAAAATAGTTTCTTTTTGTAAATTCTTGCATACACTGTTGGAAACTCCTGGTATTCTGGCTGGTGTGATTCTCAAACATTCTGGAAATATATCGTTGATTGATAAGTATGTTTCTTGGGATTTTAACCTTTCAGAGTTCTGCATTGTCTTAATTTTGCCTCACTGAATTATTGTTTCCCGGACTGAATTATTTTATATATTTTCTGGCATTGTTTTATGTTTCTCAACTTTCCTAAATCTGCTTCCCCCTATTTCTGAGGTGGTGTTTATAAAACTGGTGTAACAGCTTTTTTATCTGATTGCTTCAAGGCTTGCTGATTTAAAAATAGCTTCTGTTTGTAAATTCTTGCATACACTGTTGGAAACTCCTGGTATTCTGGCTGGCGCGATTCTCAAACTGTCTGGAAATATATCGCTGATTGATAAGTATATTTCTTGGCATTTTAACCTTTCAGAGATCTACATTGTCTTAATTTTGCCTAACTGAATTATTTTATATATATTCTGGCGTTGTTTTATGTTTCTCATCCGTCCTGAAACTGCATCCCCCCTATTTCTAAGGTGGAGTTTACAAACCTGGTCTAAAAGCTTTTGTGGTATCTGATTGGTTCAAGGCTTGCTGATTTAAAAATAGTCTCTATTTGTAAATTCTTCCATACACTGTTGGAAACTCCTGCTATTCTAGCTGGTGTGATTCTCAAACAATCTGGAAATATATCGCTGATTGATATGTATATTTCTTGGAATTTTAACCTTTCAAAGAACTGCATTGTCTTAATTTTGCCTGACTAAATTATTGTTTGCCTGACTGAATTTTTTTATATATTTTCTGGCATTGTTTTATGTTTCTCATCTGTCCTGAAACTGCTTCCCTCCTATTTCTGGGGTGAAGTTTATAAAACTGGTCTAACAGCTTTTGTGTTATCTGATTGCTTCAAGGCTTGCTGTTTTAAACATAGTTTCTGTCTGTAAATTCTTGCATACACTGTTGGAAACTCCTGGTATTCTGGCTGGTGTGATTCTCAAACAACCTGGAAATATATCACTGATTGAGTAGTATATTTCTTGGGATTTTAACATTGCAGAGTTCTGCATTGTCTTAGTTTTGCCTGACTGAATTATTATTTAACTGAATGCATTTTTGTTTGCCTGACTGAATTATTTTATTTATTTTTCTGGCATTGTTTTATGTTTCTCATCTGTCCTGGAACTGCTTCCCCCTATTTCTGAGTTGGAGTTTATAAAACTGGTCTAACAACTTTTGTGTTATCTGATTGCTTCAAGGCTTGCTGATTTAAACATAGTTTCTCTATATAAATTTTTGCATACACTGTTGGAAACTCCTGGTATTCTGGCTGGTGTGATTCTCAAACAACCTGGAAATATATCACTGATTGAGAAGTATATTTCTTGGGATTTTAACATTTCAGAGTTCTGCATTGTCTTAGTTTTGCCTGACTGAATTATTGTTTGCCTGACTGAATTATTTTATATATTTTCTGGCATTGTTTTATATTTCTCATCTGTCCTGAATCTGCTTCCCCCCTGTTTCTGAGGTGGAGTTTATAAAACTCGTGTAACAGTTTTTTTATCTGATTGTTTCAAGGCTTGCTGATTTAAAAATAGTTTATTTTTGTAAATTCTTGCATACACTGTTGGAAACTCCTGGTATTCTGGCCGGTGCGATTCTCAAACTATCTGGAAATATATCGCTGATTGATAAGTATATTTCTTGCATTTTAACCTTTCAGAGTTCTGCATTGTCTTACTTTTGCCTGACTGAATTATTGTTTGCCTGACTGAATTATTTTATATATTTTCTGGCATTGTTTTATGTTTATCATCTGTCCTGAAACTGCCCCCCCCCCCCATTTCTGAGGTGGAGTTTATAAAACTGGTCTAACAGCTTTTGTGTTATCTGATTGCTTCAAGGCTTGCTGATCTAAAAATAGTTTCTGTTTGTAAATTCTTGCATACACTGTTGGAAACTTCTGGTATTCTGGCTGGTGTGATTGACAAACAATCTGGAAATATATTGCTGATTGATAACTATATTTCTTGTCATTTTAACCTTTCAGAGTTCTGCTGTGTATAAATTTTGCCTGACTGAATTATTTTTTGCCCGACCGAATTATTTTATATATTTTCTGGCATTGTTTTATGTTTCTCATCTGTTCTGAAACGGTTTTCCCCCTCCTTCTCACCCTATTCTTGTAGAGTTGTTATAGTTGGTGGCTTTGCAGTTGCCCGCCCCTACTGTAAATTTGATCTGGGACATCCTTCCCAGTCTGGTGTTCACTCTACTTAATACAGAGAGAACATTTTAGAAGGCCAACTCACTTCGGTTCTTAATTTTTCTTCTGCTCCTCCTTCCTTTCTCCTTGCACTTTACTAAAAAAAAATTGCACTTTATTTTCCTTTTGCCTCTTCCTAAAATTACTCAATTGTATTTTTTCTGCTGCATTTATTACTGCTTGGTAATAGCCTGATTAAATTGTAACTGTTATTCTAAACCTTTTGGTTTAAGCACTTGGGCTTCAGACCAGTTGTTTTACATTAAGGTTTGTGGTCTGCACTGTTGTGGCAGGACAGGTAACTTACATCCTTCTAAATTGGGAATTGCTGATTGAAGGCTCAGTGTCTGTTATTCTAAAAGTGCATCAGTTCTGGTTTAAGCACTTGGGCTTTAGGCCAGTTATTTTACATTAAGAAGGTTTGTGGTCTGCACTCTTGTGGGAGAAGAGGTTATATTCTGCCGTTCTGAGCTGGGAATATTTGGTTAAAAGATTATCATGCCTGCTTATTTGAACTGTTTCTTTCTGAAATTGGTGCACCTTGTCTGCTGTAGCATAGACTAGATTCAGGCATGCTGAATCTAGCTTTGTTTGTATAACTTGAGCACTAATCCAAGCCATATTTTTTGGAGAAGGTTCCCTTGCACCCTAGTGGCAGGAGTGTGCTGTTAGGACTTGTCTGATTGAAGACTGCTGGAACACAGCTCAGTTTTGAGCTTTTTTACTGGTTAATTTGGTAATTTGTTTAAATCAGTTTGCTTATTTTCTATTGTTATATATAAAAAACTGCACTTTTTTCATCTGCTTTTACTGTATTTGTGTTTCTTCCTACTTTATTGCATTTATTCTGCTGCATTTATTACTGCTTGTTAGTATCCTACTTACATTGTAACTGTTATTCTAAGCCTTTGGTTGAAGCACTTGGGCTTCAGACTAGTTGTTTTCCATTAAGAAGATTTGTGGTCTACACGATTGTGGCAGGACAGGTAGCTTACATCCTTCTAAGTTGGGAGTTGCTGATTGAAGGATTAGTGTCTGTTATTCTAAAAGTGTATTAGTTCTGGTTTAAGCACTTGGGCTTTGGACCAGTTATTTTACATTAAGAAGGTGTGGTCTGCACTCTTGATGGAGGAGAGGGTAGATTCTGCCCTTCAGAGCTGGGAGTTTCTGGTTAAAGGCTTATTTGAACTGTTTTTTTTCTGAAATTGGTACGCCTTGTTTACTGCAGCATAGACTAAATTCACACTTGCTGAATCTAGCTTTGTTTATATAACTTGGCCACTAATCCAGACCATCTTTTTTTGGAGAAGGTTCCCATGCACTCTAGTGGCAGTAGTGTGCAGTTAGAACTTGTCTGATCGAAGACTGCTGGAATGGGGCTCAGTTCTTAGCTTTTTATTGGTTAATTTGTTTAAATAAATTTGCTCATTTGCTACTGTTATATTAAAAAATATATACTTTATGCACTGCCACTTAGCTAAGGTTAAACTATTTCTGGCGCCATAAAGTCTGCTCTTCAAATTTTCACTTCAAACTAGCAAGTTTTTTTAGTTTTAGCACCCAAATCTGTTTCTTTGAGCTCAGAACTTGTTCAGAACTCGTTGTAAGCATTAAATAAGCTACAAATTACCTCAGCACTCAACTTTCCCACCTTATCTAGAGGAAAACAGTTTTTAGTACTTAATAAATAAACACCTATCCAGGCATGTCTAAGGGTCAGTTCCTGGTGTTTTCTCCTGTCTACCTGATTAATCTGGGCATCTTGGGGCAATGCATCAATTGCCTCATATACACAGACAACCCTCTCCTCCTACCACCCAACACTACAACCTGTGAGAAATGCACTTATATAGCCAAACTGGAAGCAAAGCTCTCTTCACCCAAGACTGGACTACACAGTCAAGAAGAGAAGGTAAACACTTGCACCACACCACACTCATCACATAGTCCCTCAAAACCTACACCACCAAAACACACACATAGCAACACAAAACACACACCTACTTTCGCGGAGGCTCTCAATAAAAATTTGCTCAAACAACAGAGACCTCCAAAGCAGAAATGCATGCAACCTCCACCCCCCAACACAACTCAAATGACACATAGCCCACAAACTCAGTGTGCCACTCAACCACAGCTCATAAGGCATAACAACGTACCCAACACTCTAGTCATAGGTGACTCTATAGTCAGGCACACTGATGTTCCACTCACCAGCTAAACAAGGAGAAAGTTACTGTCAGCTGCCTGTCGGGTGCAAGTATCCAACACATAATGCACGCACTCAGGTCACTTCACAACAAGTACAAATATGACTCTGTCATTGTCCATGTTGGTTTGAATGACCTAAGATGTACCTCCCTGGACTACATGAAAAGAGACATGGAGGAGCTCTCTGATTGTAGCCCAGGCAGGTATGACCCTAGCCCTGAGTAGCATCCTGCCATCACCCAGAATGATACCACAGTACAAGGACAAAATGATTGACTTCAACAATTGGCTAAGCTTCTGATGTCATTCTAAGGGGATCCAGTATCTGTCTGCCTGGGATGACATGATCGACAGACCACGATGCTTTGCCAGAGATGGCCTGCACCTGTTGCCTTTGGGATTCCAGATACTGGCTAAGGCTCTTGCCACCGCTATAGTGCCTTTTTTAGGCAAGTTTCAAATGACAAATTCACCACTGTAACAGGTACAAGCAAGCAAAATCTGATGGTAATGCTACTCAATGCTAGAAGTCTAAACCTCAAAATGCATTCACTCGAGGCACTCCTTAAAGTGGAGAGCATCGACATCTGTGCAGTGACAGAGACCTGGTTCAAGACTCCAGAGAGCAACCCTGCATTACCAGGCTATAATTCATACCACACCTTTCGGCCAGCTAACCTGGACCGAAACATTAAAGGTGGAGGCATGTCCATATTCATTAAGGATATCCACACCTCCAGGCTAGCTGCTCAGCATAATGCATCCAAGATTATCCAAGTGCAACTAACTCTGGGCAAGACCGCAATCCAAATTGTAGCTTGCTACAGATCCCCACCATGTCCCAGGATTCCCACTCCTCATTTCTTGATACACTGGAAAATATTAGGGTACAACCCAACACCCTAATAATGGGTGATTTCAACTACCCTACCATTAACTGGGAAAACTACTAATGTACCAACTCTTTTGCTCAATATTTTCTGGAATTCATAAATTCCAACACCTTGGATCATCTTATCCATACCTCCACCAGGGGCAGCAATATCCTAAACCTGGTCATTACCAACATGGGCAACCGGTGTTCCACACCAGAGGTCAATTCCTCATTGGTCGGATCCAACCACAAGCTAAACAGCCTAGACATCCACATCCTGGCCCCACCCCCATTAGGGAAACCACCGTAAAAAATTTCTCCAAAGCCAACTTCACGCTTCTTAAGACAGAAGTGGCAAACTTCACAACACCCATGCAGACGGACAATAGAAGTACGACTGCTGAATCCTGCACAAATGCACTTTATAAGCACTTACACGAGTGCATGGATCATGCTATCCCTAACAGAACCAAGATGCTATCCTCCAAAAAAATGAAGCCAATCTGGTGGTCCCCTGCCATAAACAAACTCTACAACAGAAGAAAGAAACTGTTGCAAAAAAGGAGTAAAATCCCATGACTGGAAGAACTGCCTGGTCAGCCTTAGTAAGAAGCTGAGATCCCTCATAAAATCTTCCAAAGCTAGTTATGAAAACAAAATCGCCACTGATTCTAAAGACAACCACAAAGCATTCTATAGCTATGTCAAGAAGCTCAATGGCAACACTCAGATCTGCTCTGAATTACAGCACAATGGCACTAAATAGGCAGAACCAACTGATATTGCCAACATCCTGGCAGATAGGTTCAGTGCTAACTTTACCCCCCTCACCCCCTAAAGGGCCCATCTCTATACTGGAAGAATGCAAAGTTCCTGTAATCACAGCTGCACAGGTAAAAACCACACTCTCCAAAGCCAAGAACACAGCATCCATGGGACCTGACAACATCCCAGGCTGCGTTCTACATGAACTACAGAATGAACTGGCACCCCACCTAAGCACCATGTTTAATCATAGCCTCACCTCAGGCTTTGTGCCCACTGAATGATGCATAATGATGGTTATCCCACTCCTCAAAGGGGGAGCCACCATGGACCCTGGGAACTACCACCCCATTAGCCTAACAAGCCTGGTCTACAAGGCCATGGAACGTATCATCATGGAGCTTATAAACAAAGACATGAGTAATCTCCAAACTCTGGACCCCACCCAGTACAGGTTTATAAAATGCAGATCATGTCTCCTAATCCTGATTGACTTCTTTGAAGCAGCCACCAGAGACGTAGATGAGGGTAAGGTGGCTCACACAGCCTATCTAGATCTCACCATGGCTTTTGACACCATCCCCCACTCTGGAATTATTGATAAACTCACTAAACTAGGTATAAATCCCTGTGTCACAAGATGGGTTTCCAACTGGCTCACTGACACAACCCACACTGTGAAAGTAGCAGACTCCAAATCCGACTTCAGACCAGTGACAAGTAGAGTACCACAGGGTTCAGTCCTGGGTCGTCTCCTGTTTGGTATCTACTTTGGCTAACACAGAAGGTCTTTGGCTAATGAAGTTTGCAGATGACTGCAAACTAGGAGCCATAATTGAAGCTCCTAACGATGTGGACATCCCACAAAAGGGCCTCACTGAGACAGATGCCTGGTGTCAAAGCCATGGCCTCAAGCTCAATGCCAAAAAGTGCATTGTCATCCCTTTTGGTAAAAACTCTGTACCCATGAGCTACCACATAGGTGGTAGTCTACTTAACACCGAAGGTGTGATAAGAGACCTTGGGACACAGGTGGACAGTACTCTCTCCTTTGATAATCACATCGCCACAGTAGTCAGGAAATCATTCTACGTGGCACACCATCACAAAAGGTTTCTCATCCAGGAAAAAAGAGGTCATTGTTCCCCTCTACTCCTCACTCATTAGACCCATTATAGAGTACAATGCCCCTTTTGGTATGTACTGCACAAGACATCTACAACAACTTTAAAGGCCACAGAAATACCTCAAAAAGACGATTACCGGCCTCAAACAGATGCCCTACACTGACCGTTTCAAAAAACTCCAGCTTTACTCCATCGCATATCGCCTATTCCGAGGCGATCGCTGCCTAACATACAAAGCTATGTCAAACCCAGAGCTGTTGGACATGCTCCACTTAAAAAAATCCCAATCCCTCCGAGCTACATGCTCTAGGGACCTAAACCTTGTCACCACAATAAACAGAACATGCTGGAGGGATAGATTCCTGTCCCAGAGACTTCCCATACACTGGAACAAACTACCTATCTATATCAAACTAAGCTCCTCATTAGCACTCTTCAAGAAAAATGTTGATGATTGGATGGGAAATAGGAAATTCACCCCGGAGATCACCCCTGTGACTCTGCTCGACAGGGGCACAGGAAAATAATTTTCTTGGGTGGCGAAAGCCAGGGTAACTTTTTGGCTAGGCTTGTATAGGCCCTAGGGCCAATAGCTTAGTACCTACCTATGAAAATATAAACTATACATACAGAATTACTTACAACAGAAGCCTTACAAATGATACACATAGAAAGTAACAGTATATGACTATGAGTGGAGCATATGAGTTTTTAACATAGTGTATATAGAATAATCTTAGAATTATAAATACAGCTGTCACATAAGCAAAATGAAACTAAAAGAAATACAAACGAATACATATCTAACAGTAGTTCCAAACTGGTTATAATTTTCATGAATTTTGAAACCTAAAGAATTAGTTAAAATGATGAGATTTGAACTATAGATTTCCAGACACTGTGACCCGCAACAATTTTGATTAAATCCTGTCAACTCCATTGTAGAGGAACACTGCTGCTGAACAATCTTTGCACGATACATGAGACTCAAGTCGCTGCATCCCCTGAAAGCAGGTTTGATGAAACAATAACAAGGTTTTAGTCTTTTCTCATTGTGCCCACAGCAGATGGCCAACCTGACGTGAAGAATCAGTAAGGTAGACAAAATCAATAACTTAAATACTGAGGCATTCATAGGGTTTGACATGTTAAATGAAAAGTAATGCCAACAACAATCACAATGTGCTTAATGATGGACTTGTGAAGTTACTGAAATAGACAGATTGTTTTCCTGCATTTGACAAGCCATTTTTGTTCTAACATTACCTGTAACAACTTGTATACAGGAAAGGTCATGTATCTGTATAAGGGTGAAAACTTTGTAGAGTTGAAGTACATCAGATGTTGTTTTATCTGCATTGTGCATGATATGCATTCACCAAAGTAAGATTTCTAAGTTTAAGAATGAACTAAATGACAAAGTTATTAAAAAGTCTGAATGAGATAAGCATTGACTACAATTACTCAATAATCAACAGTAACTTATTTTCCATATTATAGTCTTCGTATTTCAGCCTCATTTGTTTGGCATTTGTTTACCAGGAAAGTCCAATTGGGTCATGAGGTACCCATTTTCAGTGGAAGCCCAAGGAATAAAAGCTCCAGATACATACGGTTAACAGGATGAAAAACTAGACAGACTATATAATAAGTCATAACATTCAAGCACAAATGTGACAACAACATAAGTTTGTCAGAACAAAAAACTCAACAGACACAATAAAGTCATAACATTCAAGCACAAAATTTGAAAAATGACTCATTAGTTTGTCAGAAGAAAAACTCAGCAGACATAATAAAGTCATAGTGTTCAGGGGAAAGCTTGATAATAGGAAGATGTAGCATTGTTTACATAATAGATGATTATCATAACGGTTATTACTATTCTAGAGGTCATGAAATATGGTAACAGATTATATTGTTGAAGGCATAGGATAGTACGAGTAGAGAAGGGCAGGGTGTGATAGAGGGGACAGTAAGATTAAATGTGGAAAAAGTACAAATGTAACCTCAGAGGAGTATGTCTAGAGGAAGGGTGGGTAGGTAAGTTAGTAGTGGGGATAGAGAGAGTAGAGGTAGAAAAAGGTAGGAGTACCTGAGCCTGGGCTCATACAGGAGCAAATCCAAGATTTGTTGAAGTATTCTTTTATAGAGGTTTTGAATGAGTGCAGGTTTGTAGCAGTTTTGATAGTTAAAAGGAGGGAGTTTCATAGTTTTGCTGCAGAGCAGAAGTAAAGGCTTAGGCCTGGGATTGTGTTAGGTTTATAAGTAGCGAGGAGATGTTTGTCTTCAGGTCTGAGATGTTTATTTGGGATATAAAAGTTGACTAATGGGCTAAGAGCAGGACAAGCTAGTGGACAAGCTCATACATAATCCTGGACTTTTATCATTTTTTGGCACATACTACTAAAAGGCATTTAAGTTTATAGTTTCTTACTGTTACTAGTATTGGTTTCTATAAACATCATTTAATCTTGTGCTTATGATTCTCAACACAGCTGCAGACAGCATGTTGAACACAAGAAAGGTGAATGGTATCTGCACTTCAGCTGACATCAGAGCTGTAAATAGGTTAAGGTGAATTGGGGGGAGGGGGCTAGCTTGGTCACAAAGTGTTAGGGAGCATGACCAGCAGGTGCTAATGCTATGGAAGTACTGTACTGGTATTGTTTTATGAAGCCATGGCGAAATTTTGACTTCCTAAGTGAATGCTGATACTGCATTTGCAGCTACAGCTGAAGCACTGAAATGCTCAGTGTGTGTTTAACTATACCAAGCTCTTTGTTACACCTAGATAAAGCAGCTTGGTACAGTTTTACAGCTTCGGAGCAGAAGAGTTTTTTTTTTTTGTTTTTGTTTTTTTTTTTGCTCTTTTACTTTCAGTAGAAGGGAGCGAGCACACATTTGGGGAAATGGGCAGGGCACCAAATGTCATAGCTATAGCTCTGCTATTCATTACAAATCCAGGCCATGGATCCCACTTCTGCTGCAGCTAGAAAGCTTGCCCCACAGCAGTTAAAAAAAAAAAGAAAATCGGTTACCAATAAATTCCAAAGTCTTTAATCTAGAACCAAGCTTTTTAGTTAGAAGGCCTAGGCACGTGTCTTTTAATTTTTACACCAAAAATGAGCAAGTCACTGCTTTTGTTTCCCTCACTGGCAGAGTTCTTCTCAAGAGAATGAGTTCCAAATGTTATAAACAAAATTGGTTATTGAAGAAAACGCTGCCTTTTAACTTTTCCCTTCTGGATTCTGCATGTCAGTACAAATCAATGTAGGAGACAATCATTACTCAACTAGGGACAGTCAAAATGAAACCAGCTACTCAAATCTCCCACACACATGTAAATAAACCTTGTCCAAAAAGGTTCCCAGCTAGGTCTGAGGCTTGTATGCTGTCCAGAACATTGTAGATGTCTCCTCTGTTTCTGAGGGAAGAGCTATGGGGGCTATTCGTTTTAAATTGTATGCCTTGCTTGGTTACATTTTGAACTAGTATAGATGGCTTCTGCTTCTCCTTATATTTATCCACTGGGAAGTCTGCACTGACACTGGAGTGATTCCAAGTAAGATTTTTGTTTTTAGTTGATTATTCATTTCTGCTTCACCTAGGAGTTGTACACATAATCCTTGGAGGTTTGCAATTGGGAGATGAGCTCTGGAGTGTTCAATGTCCTGTTTCAATATTTTTTGAAAGGACATGGGTCCTGCTACAGCAGTGAAACCATCTTGAATGGTCTAAGTCAAGGCCTCAGACATAAAGCCTTCACTAAGGTTCCTTATTAAGATGCTTTTCCTGTATGATCTCCCCTGTATGGCCATAACTGCCTTTTTCAGCTCACCACTTTTCTCACGTAGTTACCATATTATTTTTATATGGATTGACTTCATCTTCATGGGTAATATCCTCTTCTTAGACTTTGACAGCCTTTCTATTATTTTGTTTATTTTTTCCATTTAAAGCTTTTACCAATGTCTAGTAGACACTAAGTCTGTGTTATTAAGGCCTCTAAGTTTGTGTTAATATGGACTGCTAACTTTGTTTTAACAGGGGCCATAACATTTTTGATCAGATCAGTCAGCATGATGAAACTGACCAGCCGTAAGTGTTTTTTCCTATGCAAGCTAAGGGGATTTTTTAAGTATGGTGAGTCCCCATCCAGACAAAAAGGCTGGGTAGTGCCTTAATCTCTGAATGTTGCAGCCTGAGCTCTGCCTTCCTACTACACTCTAAAGGATGCTTCAGCAACAGAGACATTTCACACTTTACCAGGCAAAGCTGTAGAGTGGAATATGTGTCTGAATCCCCACAATATTTTAACAAAGGCATTCATGGGTAGAATGAGATCTTACAACTGGCTTAATATGCATCAGTATTATGATCTGTAGAATATAATTTGGAATATGATTATGAAATGCAGGATTCACTACTTATTGTTTTTTATTGAAAATATACTGCTCACTATTAATGCTGCATTTGTCATTCCATATAATTTTATCCTTTTTTTCACCGTAATCACCTTAGCAATTACATATCTTTTACGTGTAGCTCCGGGTGCCCTTGAATTAGGAATGCCTCTAGACACCCTAGGAGGTCTTTCTAGTTACTAAATAAATAAAATTAACATAATTCTCAGGGATGACCACTTTAGGAATGCACAGTTTATAATTCTATTCTGGTAAAATATGTTGCTGTTTAAAGGCCCACACTCTAGTTTGGGGGGGCGGCCATGGTGGTACAGCAGTTAGCGTTGCCACTGCACAGCAAGGGGTTCTCCAGTTCGATCCTCAGCTGGGGTGCCTTCTGTGTGGAGTCTGCATGTCCTCCCTGTGGTTGTGTGGGTTTCCTCCGGGTGCTCCGGTTTCCTCCCACATCCCAAAGACATGCTGTAGGTGGATTGGACATCTAAATTGGCCCTAGGTGTGTGCATGTGTGTGCCTTCTGTGGAAGGTTGGGCGCCAGGCTGACAACTCGACACCGTAAAACTCCACTGCCAATCATGAGCAAACAGGTGATCCACTGTGGCGACCCCTAACTGGGAAAAGCCAAACGAAGAAGAAGACTCTAGTTTTAGACTATTTACTTTAAATGGATAACGAAACTTCCAAAATGAATGTGTGTTTAATGTTGTTTGTGTTTTAACACATATCACCTACCAGTCTTTTTTCTGTCCACTGCAGCCCGTCAGTTGCAGAATTTTCTGCATTCCTGAGTTACATTATGTATGTATGTGTGTATATATATATATATATATATATATATATATATATGTGTGTGTGTATGTGTGTGTGTACATGAATATGTCTCCATATGTTCACTGCACATCTGCACGTACATGTATGTGTCTATATATGTATGCTTTATATATCATTTAATAATGATAAGTAAACCTGCCAACTATAAATGTCTGCTTCTTGGTACACTTATTTGCAAATCTGTTACAAACCTATTAAACAGATTCTTTTGAGAAACTATTGATGGAAAAATGTCAGAAATAATTCGCATGCACATCTTTACAATATCACCAAGTTAGCTTTGTCAAATATCTCTGAAAGAGCATTTAGAGATTTTGACAGTGACATCTTTTGCTTTCAATAATAATTTCCTTTTTTATTTTCAGACAAAAGCTATCTCTACAAAGAAATTAATGTAATTGCTTGAATCATAAATAAACAGACATTCAAAGTAGTCAAAGACAAAAAATGATTTCCTTCTTTCTTTCTTTTCTAATTTTCTGCTATGGTGACATACAAATACTGTTCTTTAAGTCTACCCCTTTCTGATAACCTGCATAATATAAATCTCCCGGGAGGGGTCCCTTGAGCAGTCATTAGCACATGGAAGAAGAAGAAGTTTGTTGTCAGGTAACATGCTGTAAAATAATGCAGCACTAAAATATTCTTAAGCCTAACATAATGATTCACAGCCAAGCATTATCTGTCATATGTGTAATATGCAGCCTCATTGTTTTTTTACATTTCAATCAGGGAAGATCTGGCAATTGTCTTTGAAACTGGAAGACTCTTCTAAACCACACCATTATGTTGAGGAAGTATATAACCAAATTAAAATTATATATGTGTATATATGCACACACATACACACAGATGCAAACTCTCACATATACATATATAAAATATGATTTATATGGCTGTTATCAAGATGAGCAGCTTCATATTTGGTTGACTAGTGTGAAGATGTGTACAAATGAGCGACTAGCTTTGTGTGATTGTCCAGTAAACATGACCAGGTGAAGTTATATTGACTTAGTACAGCATCATCCACCTATGTCAGAACAGCCACATCATAGCCAAATGGGGCCCTAGGCAGCGTAACGGGCCAGATCCTCCACCCTACAATCACTCCAGTGTCCCATTACTTGGCTGCCTTTCTCTAATTACTTTAAACGTTGTTCAAACCTGTCAGTGTGCATGCTATTTTCCTCTTTACTTCTACAATTACTACAGAGATTTTATTTTATTTTTTATTTTACATTTGTTAACCGGGAAAGTCCGACTGGATATAGGTCCATTTTCAGTGGAGACTCGGGGAGAAAAGCTCCAGATATACATTACAAGTATAAATACAGTGAAATTATTACAGTGAATTATCACAAAATGGACATTTGTTCAGCAATATATACACACATGTTCAAGATTTTCTCAAAAACACACAGGGAATGGTTGGAAATTATTAGCTGAGTAGGAAATAGTTAAGAGATTACATCTGATAATGGAAATCACATGCATTTATAGTGGTTAACATACATGGTTGAGACAAGATATCATCCTTACTTTAATACTCTCCAGTAGGTGAGAGAAATCTACTCAGAATTCTAAACAGTTAGAGAATCAGAGTTTCATTCCTGTAATAAGGTTTTCATTTATAGATGATATTTGAGTGGAGGTTAGTCAGGGTTTGAACAGGGACAAAGTCAATGCATTTTTAGGTGTTTCTTAAGAGATATTTTGAATTGGGTTAAGGAGGGAACTGTAGCAAGTTCTGCAGGAAGTAAGTTCCAGATTTTACCGGCAGAGTTGGAGAATAATGATTCACCAGCTGAATTGTTGTCTTTGACTGTTTGTACTAGCATTCTGTTGGAGGAGCGGAGCTTTTAGGTTACTGTAAGGGGTGATAATATTTTTCAATATGGGTGTACTGTCTGGTTGGTAGAGAATTTTGTGAACAACTATAAGTTGGTTATACTGAAGTTGATAGGGTAGTTCTAGCCAGTCTAATTATTTAAGGTTTTGACAATGATGGGTTCTATAAGCTGATCCTGTGGCAAATCTGGCAATATTATTGTAGCAGCTAGTAAATTTATTGAGATCTGATTTGCTTAGGTTTACAAGATGGGTGAGGCATAAAGAAGGGTTGATAGCAAATGTGTACAAGCAATCACAGTCCTAGCAGATGGGGTTAGGAATTGTTTAATCTTGTAAAAGAGCCTAGTTTCTTATTAACTGTTTTAATAGATTTAAAAACTGTATTTCAAATGTTAGAGCAAAAACACTGATGGCTAAGCAAAATAGTCTCACATTAAAACAGATCAACAGTAAACAGTAAACTAAACACTGATGGCTAAGCAAAACAGTCTCACATTGAAGACAGAGTAATAGTAAACTTCTCCTCTTGAAACTGATATCCATTTAATCCATTGAAAATATATCAAAGCTCACATTCATTGAAAATGCATCTGGTCAGTGGAAGATTATGTCTACATTTATATCCACAGATATCCCTCAAAACCACCAATTATATTGACTGCATCCTTCTGGAATGTCTGTGTAAAAATTAATAATAAAGACCAAAGTCACATTTCAAATTTGTTTCTCATAAACACACAGTAGCATAAGTATTCCAACTTAATTCACATATACATGCACACTACTCCTGCAAAGCCAGATTAAAGTCTATTTAAAATTACCAGATGATAAGAGCATAAGATGCATTCATCCACAGAGAGAGCCCACCCTCATTTATGGCCACTTTGTTGAATGTGTACATGCTTTATTGTTATAAAGAAATAAATTACATGTACTTTATTGGTAGCTTTGGATGAATTACATGAAACTATATAAAGATCACTAGCATCATATACCATAAGATCCAGCCATGTGTAGCACAGTTTAAACAGTAAAGTATTTATGAGAGCGTAAGAATTATGAACCACCTGATAAATGCTAAGTTAATATGCACAACGTCTGAAAAATAAAAGTCTTCTGAGTAATTCCATGGTAAAGAGAACTATTAGTAATGCAGAGGTTACTGATTGTAAATAACTTTGGATTCAGTGCTTTATCTACAAATGCAGTGCCTGCTGCTCTTGAAGACTAAATTGCTTATGTTAACATTAAAAAAAAGGTGCGCTGGTGATATTGCCAAAAAGATTCCTGAACAAAATTAACTGTGCAATAGGGAATGTGTCTGTCAAACAAGGGCAAAAAGTTGATATTTACTAGGCATGATGTAGTCCTAGAGACCATGAAGGAGTCTACCCCAAACTACCAATTTCTCCAAAGCACTGCCTGGTTAATTGACTATCTCAGTGTCATAAAATAGGTAAATGAAAGTGGAAAGATTCAGACCCTGCACCCTTGCCAGTGGAAGCAGCTCAATAAAAAGCTGGAGCTTTAGTCCTCTGTGATAACTGCCAGAATAACAGCTTTTAACTAAATGCTGAAATTCTTTACAATCCGGTCATGTAGAGAAAACAATATTACAATGATATGCAACAACAGCTACTTAATTGATGCCAAAGATTAGATGGTTCTGATCATCACTCCAAATATTGCATAGTATATGACCCGGCAAATGTCAACCCCTTTTCAGTTGCTAGAGGCTGTAAGGGGGGTATTACAAAAAATATATACTAAAATGCAGTATGTTTAGGGTATATTACACAATCCAGGCCTATTAATAAATTAATTTGTCTTTAGTACAATTAATAAAGCAAAGCAATTAAAGACAATATAACTGCTGCAGCAACTTTTATTCAACAAACCACAAGTTGTTCAAAACTCATAAATATTACTGCTTACAACATACTATTGGGGGGGGGGGCTTACATGCTTGCAGTACACCTACATGTCATTTTTTACCTTCCTATATCTTGTCTGCTATGAAGAATAGCTATCCCCACTGACATCACTGAATACAGGTCTTACCTACATGAAGAATTGCTAATAATACAGCAATTGTTGCAGCACACACTTCCAAATTCAACAGAGCCAGATCATAGACAAATGGGGCCTTATGCATGGTAATGAATCAGGCCACCACCAGCCATACCAATATCTTATTACTTGATTGTCTTTCCCCAATTACCATCAACACTATTCAAACTTGTCAGAATACATAATATTGTATTCTTTACTTTTATAATTATGACAGAGATCTGGATTTCATGTAAAAATTTTATTTCAATTTTACAGAAAGAAAACTGACAGCCATCTTCTAAACAAAACACTCTCACACTGAAAACAGACAGCTTGGGAAACAATGATCATCTCATCCCTTGAAACTAACATGTAGAAAAAATGCATCTGGCAACCCATTAAACTACAAGAGACCTGCTGGGATTCATACTCATACAGCATTTAGTGATGTACTGATAGGAATCTATGTGAAGGGTGCAGGAATTCAAAAGACAAATGTATAATGCATTTGCAGATAGCCTAGGAAAGTCCACTGAGCAACATGTCCCTTTTCAAAGGTAGCCCGGAAGTACTGTCTGATGAAGTAACTTGGTAGACTCACACAGACAAATAAAAGCTAAGGGAATCAAGCCATGTACAACAGGAAGCCATTCATTAACAGCTCATAGCCTTACTCATAATTACTAAATGCTAGACAAATGGTTGTAGTCAAAAACACTGCATTTCACACCTGTGTGCCTGCAAAAAACAAGGTAAATAAAATGCAATCATAGTTAAAATATTAATATTAAACTTATAGACCATGTTATAAAATGTATTCACAGTAAAATAATAAAGACACTGGCAACATTCAACAGGACAAGGAAACCAAGGATAACATTCAAAAAATGGGGCTTATATGATGATGCTCCTGTTTACTGCAGTCAATTTCCTTCCTTTAAACCAAAACTAATCTGATCCATGGGTAGATACTAGGCTTGCAGTCCATGGACCATTAAGGTGCCTAGTCCAAATTTCCAGTTGCTGCAAAGCACTGTCTGGTTAAATAACTTGTTTAAGGACAGGGCAGGGCATACATAGAGGTAAAATCAGAGATGTTCTGCAAAACAGGGGACAAATAGGAACAACCTACTCTAAATCACTTAAAAAGTTGACAGAACAACAGGTTTTGCATCAACATGTATTTTATGAACCATAAAACTATGAAAATCTATGATTGCAGTTATAGGCTGTAATCCTCAGTAATTTGCCATAAAAAATTAAAAAAAAAACTGATGGAGGCCTGGCAGATGGTATGGAGGATTAATACTCTTGCCTCCCATAGCTAAGGTACAGGGTTTGACCCTGTGCAACTCACTTAACTACACAGTGTCCCTTACTGGGACATTTTATACACACGCACTCTCTGTACTAAACACTTGTTCAAAAAAGGAATCAACATCATGCTGCAAAACAGCAACTATCTCCATTGTGTGTAGACACACACACACTATACTAAGCTCTTGTTCCAAAATGAATTGTTGCCATGCCGCAAGACAACTATCAAACATCTTTCAATAGCAGTGCAAGCACTAACTTCGGACTCTTGTTTGAAACCACAAGGCTGTCTGCCTGATTTTCACATCTCACACATGTGCCACAACAGTTCAGAGTTGTCTGCCTTTCATATTTTACGTGTCCTCAGTCTCATTGCACACTGAGCAGTAAGTCTGCTTTGTGTGCAATGCAGAATGCAGGATAGACAGAATAAAAATAGAGTGGAAAATTGACTTTTTTAAAATTAATGCATGGTCTGCTCCCCAAGTTTATATTGTAGAAAATTAATCAGTTTGTTAAAAACAAAAAATGGATTTTTTTCAGAGAGTAAACTAACTTTTTAAACTACTGTTGTAGCCAGTACCCCAACCAGGATGGGGCCCTAAGCAGCTAAACAGAGTGCCTTGTGCTTGATGTTAGCATATGTCCTGTGCTGGCAGTAACTTTGTGAATATATGAGAAGAGTTTGTTGTATTGGAATATCTTTTTTCTGGCAGTTGTATCAAACGCTTTGTTGAGTTTGACACTGCATTCAGTCATTTGTGCTCTTTTCTGGCAGTTGATATGTTATGTGGTTGGGAGAATATGTTGTCTCTTGTGATGGTCACACTTTTTGCTAGTTGACCATTGCTGATATAATCATATATTATTGTAATACACAGAGGCGGCAATAAAAGAATCTTTCAATAAACATTTTATTGCAAAACTGGAATGCCTTTGCCAAATGGAACTGAAATGGAGTGACAGGTAAAACATAAAATGTTTGGTGTGTTGAAACAATTTCTGTTGTACAGCACAACTTCTGAACAAACAACTACACCTGTGGCACCTAGTTTGGCTAACTGGAACAGTATGGCTAGACTCGTAAGTAGCTTCCACTTTTAACCAAAAGAATCAACAGCTAAATGCAAAGTCTGTCTATCTCTCTCTTTCACTCTTTCTGGGATTCATACTGTCTTTCACAGTCACTCATTTATACAGAGTAGTAGCTCTCTTCCTCCTGGTCTCACCTTGGTGAGCAGACTAGATTGTAGACTAAAGCAAATTAACACATGAGAGATTACAGTGTTGTGGAACACTTTGAGACAGTTCAAATCTTTTCAGGATGCAAAATTAATGAAGCCAAAAAAAAGGCAATAGTGGTAAATTTTGTACCCACACATGAACTGGTTCAGGAATCCCCATATTTATGGGGACATGATAAAGTGAAGTATTTAAGAGTATGGATTACAAATTATTCTAGTGTGGCAGCTAAGGATATGTGGGAAGAGACTAAACAAAAGATAATACAAAAACTGAGAAACTGGAAGCTTTGATATATGGATACGGATAGTAAGATACAAGCAGTTAAAATGTTTTTAGTCCCTTTAGTCTTATACACAGGTCAGGCATATTTTTTTCAACCAGAAGAGAAGTTGTGGTGGCAAGTAATAAAGACCTGAAGGATTTTATCTGGGTGGGGAAGATGCAAGAGTAAAGTTGGATAAGCTGATTCTTCCAGTAGAACAGGGTGGACTGGGATTATCCAATTTGAAGGGGTATTTCAGAGCAACACAGTTAAGACTCCTATATATAGCACAAGCAGAAAACTATAATTTAAAGTGGAAAGGGATGATGATGAAACAGGGGGGAAGCTCATCAAACAAGGAGAGACTGAGATTTTTGGCTGCAGGCCTTTAAGGAGAATAACAATAATCATACAGAATATTATATCCATAAAGTAGCAGAAAGTATTCCAAGAACTAAACCAGCATGGGAATGGAGAAAGAAGATTCTGCCGATAGGGATGGCTGCAATTAAGAATACAGACAATAGGCAAGATGAGGCTGGAATTTATTAGAGAAAACTGGCAAAGGAACCAAGATATTGGGAGCAAATAACTAGACAGGGAAAGATTATAGAATGGGAAGACACCAAGAATTTATTTGGACTGCAGGTTAGAGATTGCCATCTCTATCAGGGACTGATATCAGAGTATAGGCAAAGAGAAAGAAATAGGGGGTTCTAAATGAAAGACCAGCACTGCTAGAACATTTAATAGAATCTAGAACAGAAGCTGCCATTAGAAAAGCAATAATTAGCAGAGCATATAAAATATTGCATGATAACTATAAGAATCAATCAGAGGAGGTTAGAAAGGATTGAGAAAAGAGATTGGATAAGCAATTCACAAAAAAACAATGGGAGGATATATGTATGTCTCCCAAATATGCAACAAAATCTAGAAGATTTAGAATTTTTGCCTGGAAATGTTTACAAATATATTGTTAACCCCCAAGTAGACTCCAGAGAATTTTTCCTCAGGCAGACAGCAAATTTTGGAACTGTGAATGGGAGGAGAGAGGTAATTGGGAAGATATTTTCTGGGAGTGCACTGAGTTGGCGGACTTTAAAGTTTCCTTGCAGGATGCACTTTCGGAGATATTGGTTGGGCAGATTGGTCTGATGAGGAAGATGATTTTTCTGGGCTATGAGACAGAATCGGAATTGCCTAGACATGGTAAGGCCTTGCTGTGTTTAATAATGGTTGCTGCCAAAAAAAGCAATTACTAGAAAATGGAAATCAAAATCTAAACCAACTATACTGAAGTAGTGAATATAGTAGCAGAGATAACACAGCTGGAACTGAGATCTACAGAAAAGGGTAGGAGAAAATTACATTGAAAAAAATGGGAATTGTGGGAACAATACATACAGGGGAGGAATGAGGTGTAAAAGGCAGCAATTCTTAAAAGAGCTATTTAATGTTTGAGTGAGAAAGATTGGGTAGATTATAAGTGATGTATAATGTTTGCAACTGGGAGTGTGTCAGTATGGTTTGTGATGTAAAATGCTTGTAACTAGAATTGTGTTGGTGTGGTTTGTTTTCATTTAAATAAACGCTGATTGCCTATGTAGTAAGTGATGGTTTAATAAAGATGTGACTTGTTTAAAGGCAGGAATGAATAATTTATGTAATATTTCTTAGGTTATATGATATATAGCAGTATATGTGAAGTATTATGTTATGTTAATATAGTTTGATTACTTTTATATGAATGTAAATTTGCCTATGTCACAAGCGATAATTCAATAAAGGTGTTTGAAAAAAAAGTGAATTAACACATCTCTGTCACTAAGTCTCATCCTTTGAATGGTAGCAGTAAACTTTGCAGAAAGTAAATTAACATAACAGTCTCTCTCACCAGATGTCTTGCTGTTAAGCAATAACAGTGCAGAACTTAAAAGAACCATTGTAACATATAATCATTTTCCTCAAACCTCTCTCTAGCATGCAGCCTTGCCTTTAATGTTAAGTGCAAGTTTTAAAGTTGTTTAGCAGTAACAGTCACAGGTACAACATTCTTGTAAATCCAACTGTTCGTATAAAGACAGATAAGAGTCTCTAACAAAAGGAAATAGGAACTTAGCTACACTGTTATTCAGTGACAATAAAACAACTGACAAATGTTTGATAAACAATGGTCTATGGAATACACAATGGACAAAAAGCAACCTCTCTGGCTCATCACTCCTTCATGGAACCTGTGGCTCAGTACTTGGTTAAATAAACAGCATGTGTGGCTCACTACTCCTTCCAGAAACATATGGCTTATTATTTCAACTACCAGGACTTCCAGTAGCCATCAAACAGCATGAAATGAAGCAACCATCATGGAGCCACCTGCTCAGGACATGGTGCATCCTTTTCCTCAGAAAAAAAAAATCCAGATTCCTCTGGGCATGGGGACACTGACTTCTGCCATACTGTCAGTGAATCCACACTAAGCATGAATCTGCCTCCATCATTAATAGGCACCTGTCTCTAGTTGTCAGCAATTGCTTTAACTTGGATTCTCTTAAAGGGACCCAAATCCAAACCCTGCTACTTCAGTGGTCTATGGAATACACAATGGACAAAAAGCAACCTCTTTGGCTGCCTGCTTCCATCATTAATAGGCACCTGTTGCAATAGCTACAGACCCCAAACATTCCACTAGCTTGCATCATCAGGGTGTTTCTCGTGGTCCTACCCATGTACCTCAGTGCCAACTACAAGCACTCCACTCCCAGTCACACTATCATGGTAGGTTACAGAACATGCCCGGCCCCCCAACTTGAAGCCACAAACTTTGAGTCAGTGGAAAGGTCTGCAAGCCCTAGACAGCCATTCACACCAAGTAGATGCTGAATTTTATAGAACAAATGATAAAATGCTAGGGCCCACTGGCATAGTTTTACATTGCCTTTTTTTTCTCTTGGCAAAAACACTGGAAAGGGTATGATCCGTAGCCAGTGTAAATTTTCTGCCATAGAAATAGTACTGAAGGAGATCCCAAGGCCCAATTTATAACTTGCCATTCTGTTTCTCACTGTAATTGAATATTGACTTTATTTATTTATTTGTTTTTGATTACCAGAAAAGTCAAACTGCACAAATCCCCATTTCAGCAGTGACCCAAGAAGAAGATCTCCACATTACATATATCTAAATGAGCTAACAATAAAAATGTACTATATAACATTAAGCATATGTAACTTAACAGGTGGTCACCATGTGATGTACACCATATAGTAATTACAGCTTGTATCATCTATAGACCATAGTATATACAGCATGGTAAGCTTACACATTTCAACAGAGCATTCGTCATTATTTTAAAGTATACACACACACATATATATATATATATATATATATATATACACACACACACACACACACACACATATATATATATATATATATATATATATATATATATATATATATATATATATATATATATACACACACACATACATATGCATTCACATTGTAATTTTAGCACAGAGAAAGTAAATGAGTCACATGCATAATCTAGTGAAAATTCACTTGAGATTTGTAACCAGGTGATTGCGTAAGTTGTTGTTGGTCTTTCGGCTTCTTCCCGGTAAGAGGTCACCACAGCAGAACTCTGGTCTGCTAATGATTGGCAGTAGATTTTTATGAAACGTTGAGGTGCCAGCTGGACAACCCAACCATCAACGAAGGCATGCCCATTTACACACGCATGTCTTTCGAAAGCTACCCAACCACAGGGGGGACATGCAGACTCCACATAGAAGGCACTCCCAAGCCAAGCCGAGAATCGAATGGGAGAACCTCTTGCTGTGAGGTAACAATGCTACCGCTGTACCACCGTGGTGATTACGTAAGTAAAAGTTTTAATATTTTTGTGATATTTCTTAGATTTGACTTCATGAGAATAGGACTTAATAATGGAAATGGCACAAGCTTAGGACTATTTTACTGATAGGTATGATGTCACTGGGATTTTTCAGTCTGGTTAACCTTCTACTCAAGTAACAGACAGGGTAATCTTCATTGCTTTTTGTGTGAGCACTACCCCTAATCTGAACTCTGATCCATTTGTATAGACTATAAAGAACTTGGAGATGTCAGGGGACAGCAGGACTGCTCCAGCACAGAGAGACTTTTCTTTAAATGTCCACTTGTCCTTCTTTGCCGTGCTGTCTTTAGTGAGATCTGTTAGGGGACAGCCTATGGAAACAAACTCCAGTATAAATTTCTGGTAATATCCAGCAAGTCCAAGGAAAATCTATTCTTCCATCTTCATCTGAGGTATTGGCTATTTCTCTTCTGCTTCAATCTTTTCTTCACAGTTTCACAGGTAAATACTAGGCAATAAATCTGTAGGCTACTCCATGTCTAGCCAATAACCAGACAGTGACTAAAGGTGGGAATCAAACCCTGTATCTTGTGCCTGTGAGGTAAATGCCTTAACCATCCCATTTATTTTAATGGCTTAACTAGATTCTGACCTATCACATAACCGAGGTACTTAACCTCTATCATATTGACCTTACTTTCTGAGCACTGACAGTGAGCCTGGCCTGATGCAGGGAGTCTAACACTGTTTAGGGCACTGGCAGGAGAGTCCCAATCTTCTGAGTAAATAATTACATCTTCTAGGATAGCTGTCACATATGTTTAGTGAGGTTATAGGAAAACTGGCTAGAACATCCAAGAATACCAAAGGGAAGGATGATGTGTTGAAATAGGCTATCTGCTGTGGAGAAGGCAGCTTATTCCCTTAAAATTCTTAAGGGGAATCTCCCAGTACCCTTTTGGTCAGGTTCAGGGTAAGGAGGAATCTGGCTTTGACTGGATGTTCCAGCAGTTCATCTACAATTGGCATGGACTTGGGCATGCTATTCAATTTACAAAACCAGACAATATTGTCCAGTTTTGGTGCTAATACATTGCAGCTATTTCACTCACTGATTGATTCTTCTATCCCTATAACTTATTTTTAATATATTTTCTCATTTCTTTTTGCATGGCCTGCTTCATCACATCTGGTATATTATAGGGATTTAAACTCACCTTCTGCCCTAGAATTGGCACTGTGTGGTGTGCAATAAGGGAGGTTCACCTAGGTGACTCAGAAAATTTATCCCAGTTTCTTAAAAGATTCTTGAACCACTTGTCTTTGGGATTTATACTTAATATAATTCAACACCACCTGAAGGGTGGAAAACAGCTGTTTCTAGTTGCTCACCTCTAACCTTGCACTGACCAGAGTGACCTGAGTTCTTTCCAAAGGTTTTGTACATTTATGTAATAGATATGTTCAGGGCATCTTTTCTCAAATGGCCTTTCCGTATAGTTTACCACATTCAGTTTCTCAACAGACTCACAGGGTTCCTACCATTTAGCCAGGAATGTATTCTCACTGGTGGGAAATAGAACTTAGACCTGGTCAATGACTTGGAACTCCCTGTTCTGGGCATTCCTGATATACAACCTTGCTGACTAACTTGTGCTTTTCTAGATGCTCCTGAACAACGGGCAATTTTACTCCCATTCTCTGTTGTATGTTTTCATAATGATCAAGTAAAATCCTTAAAGGGGTTTCTCCCTCTTCCCAAGTTTCCTTCATAACATCCAACAACCACAAGGGTGTCTACCATACAATATCTCAGCAGAACTGTATCCTGTGGATATCTGGGTACATCCATCACAGAAAACGTCAGATAGGAAAGTAGTTAGACCTAGTTCTTTCCATCCGTCTCTACGACCTTCCTTAGTATGGACTTTAGAGTTTTACTGAACCATTCCACCAGGTCATTGTTCTGAAGATAGTGTATGGGGTTATCTAAGCTTTTTTTGTCTGAAAACATTGACAGAGATGCCTCATAAATTGATGATGGTGCCCTAAATGTCAGAGGCTACTCTGGCTCCCGAATGTTTGTTACATATTTTTTTGTATTTATATAGTTTTTCCTATTTGTATGTCATCCATTTTGTGAACTGCTTTGTTGTCAGTGTGTGGGGAATGCAGCAGTGGTGTTTTTCTACTAGGTTCTTGTAGATTGCCTTGATTTTTGGATCTTTCAGTGACCGTTGAGCTGACTGTGTTTGTTTTGGACCTTCAGGGATGGCGGTTGTATCGAGTGCAGGAATCGGAGCCTGGCTTCTGGATTTCAGTCTCTGGTGTTAATTCTATTGGGTTAAGGATTGGTCTGAACTTCGGAATGATGCTGGTGTTGGTGGCTGGAGCTGCCGATCTTGGTGTCGTAAATTGTTTGAGCTTAAGGTAGTAGTGTGCCAGTGGACAGGACTGGAGTGATCTGAGGTGAACGGTTGGGGTCTTTGGAACTTTTCTTGGTGTTTGGGATGGAGTTGGTGATAGTATGAATGGTATGGATGGTAGGATGGCTGCAGTCACTGAATATCACCTCTGAGACTGGCAAAGCATGGTTATTTGTATCTTGATACCTTGGACTCTGCTGTTGGTGCTGTTGTTGGTATTGCCATTGTTTTTGTTTTTTAACTGTAAGTTTTTGCACATGAGCTTTGAGAAATGTAATTTCATTCAGCTGTGCACTTGCTGTATGGTCTGAATGACAATTTCTGCTTGACTTGGCTTGACTTGGTTCCTTGGTGAATAAAGACCTCCTTAGATATGCCTATCTGTGATAATAACAACACTAGCTCCTTAATAATAGCCTTGGAGTTGGTTTCCCTGAGACGAACAGCCTGAGGAAAATGGGTGGTATAATCTAAGATGTATATTCTGGGGCTTCGTATTGGACCTAATGAAAAGGAACTACAATGTCCATGGCTATTCTTTTGAAGGGCATCTCAATTACTTGCATTAATAATAGAGGATTACTAAATACTGTTTTGTTTTTTGGGTTTTTTTTTTTTTTTTGCTGTCTTTTGACATTTGGGACAACTGGTACAAAATTTTCTATTGATTTCATTTTGTCAGGCTAACATAACTGGGCTAAATCCCTTGACTTTTTCACCTCCATGTCCAAGTGTCCTCCTGAGACATGGTTATGGCCAATTTTCATTACAGTCAAGCTGAAGAGTTTGGTTATCAGTAACTCCTGGGTAGCCTCTTCATTTTCTTTAGGTACCCAACAGACTAGAGTATTCTGAACTTCTCTGGATATGTTTGTCTAGCCCAGGTTAAGGTCTTGTCTTTCAAATGGGCCATATGAAAGTTCACCGGAGTTCAGACAAACCAGAACCTTCTTCACCAGGTGTGCTTTGAAAGGTAAAAGACTCATTTTCATCTACTACTAAGGCAAAACTGGGGCCTCTGTCACTTACTCTTGTAGGAAGGGTAGCTCCCTCCAATACTCCAAAGAGTCTTCCCTGCTCTCTTCTGGACTAGAAACTTGTTCAGGTTTACATGAGTTAATGTTATTCAAAGCTCTCTCTAGATTTCCACACTAATCTAAAACCTTGCTCTCACACACTGCCATAATTTGATTACCCTACCAATCAACAAAAACACATTATACAGTTTTATCACAACAAAATCATCATTTTATGCATATTTTCCAGGATTCTGAAATAATCAGGGTGGAATTGTGGAAGGCCTCCATCATCATGCAATGAAGCACCAATACTAAGTTCCAGCTCTATACCTAGTACAACATCATACCAGGGAGTAAAATATTGAGCTTTACTGACTAGTCTTGGCATATTCCATGTCTGCTGTATAACGCAGAGTTTACCCAAAGATAGACATATCCATAGATCTACATTTATGTGAGAATTAGTATATACATATATATATATATATATATATATATATATATATATATATATATATATATACAGGTGTTTTTGACATCCGCGGTGGTGCAACAGTAGCGTTGTTGCCTCACAGCAAGAGGTTCTCCCGTTCGATTCTCAGCTAGAGTGCAGGGAGTGCCTTCTGTGTGGAGTCTGCATGTCCTCCCCGCGGTTGGGTGGACATTCGAACGACATGCTTAAATGGGTATGCCTTAGTTGAAGATTGAACGCCAAGCTGGCACCTCTGCGTTCATCAAAATCTACTGCCAATCATTAGCAGACCGGAGTTCCGCTGTGGTGACCCCTAACTGGGAAAAGCCGAAAGACAACAACATTTATATATATATATATATATATATATATATATATATATATATATATATATATATATATATATATATATATACAGGTGTTTGTGTGTGTGCATGTAGAGAAATACACTATATTATATGTTTATATATGCACAAAGATAGACAGATAGATAGACAGGCAGGTAAAGTATCCTCAATTGCCTTTCTTATGAATGAAGACAAGTCCTAATGTGTTTGATATGTTTGGCACAAATTCTGCCTGGTTATGGAAAGTAACTTTGTACCTAAAAATGAACTACTGGCATATGTTGTTTTGCTTAGCATGGTCTCTTTTTATTAAAAAAAGTTCTTCTAATGTGTTTTGTTTGTCTGTGCCAGTACTTTATATGCAGTAAATGTAGGGACCCCGGTGTGTAAATCAGCTACAACCTATTCCCAGAGCAGCTATATAATTCATTAGTGTATTAATTGTGATTTTTGCATATTTTGTTTCCCCAACAGAGCTATTGAACTGATTTTGCTATCTCTAGCTATTGCCTCTGTGACGCCCATGCCCTAGCCCAGCAATCAAGGAACCTCAATCCTCACTACTAACACCAGAGAGGGCATCTCATATAAGAGGAAAGGATAATGCATACACACAGTAAAGTGCAACGTCCCTTAAGAGCACACAGAGATCACAGTCAGTCCAGGGCTGGTTACTCCCTTGCTCTCCAGGTCCCCAATAAGACTCCCCACTGGCACGACTATAGGGTCCAGATCTCAGCCTAGCTGGGCAAGCTAAAATCTCCAGCAACTTCTCTGTCCAACCAGTACTTCATGTCCCTGCCCAAGTAGCTGACACACACACACTTTGAGATAAATTTATACAACCACCCAGACACTTCTGGGGAAGGCTGGCACAGGTTCTCCAGCTTTGCCCCTTTTACCCAGACTATACCATAGTAATTACTGCCACCACCCCGCTAATATTTATCAGCTACTCAAAGGCCCTTAAAAGGGTGTCCAATTATTACTGTGCAATATTATTATCCAATTGGTAGATGTGACTAAACGGTCTCAAGACTTATTAGAGTGACTTGGTACAGGATCCTTATATACATGCAATGTACTCTAGAGCTTAACTTATCTCTACACAAACCAGCCACAGTTAAAAGGTTTTAAAATATTTAATAATAAATAATTAGAACCACAAGACAATACTTTCTACTACATAGTCAGTGCTAGTCAAGAGTTCAGAGATCACACAGAAATACTTAAAATAAATCAGTAGTACAGTTCTGACATCACCGAAAAACACTTAGTCTAATCTTTCTAATTTTCTAGCTATTGCTAAAAGAAAACACACTTCTAAAATAACTTACTTACATAGAGCATAAGGCAGTGCTGAGTTGGATGTTCAAGACAAAAATGTTTAATGCCTCCTGGTTCTCTCTGTTTAAATTGAAACTGCAGTTCTGATAAAACATTACATCATTTCACACTTTCCTGCTGTTCCCAGGCTGACAGAAACTGCAGTTACATTCTTTTACACTTAGAGCAATAAAGGGTATTCCACATGTAAATTCTGGTCATTAACTTTAGCCTTAAAACAATAGGCAGGAAGCCTTCACTAGCCCGGACGGAGCCGAATTGTAAAACATCAAAGGCAGTGATGAAATAATTTTAATTTCAAAGGACCAACAAGAAATGCTTGACTTAGCTTTCTCTACAGCAGATGGCAATGTTGCCACATTGTTTTAAGTTCAACGTTCATATTTACAAATGATAGAATTATCTGCACAATTCTATCTGGCTAGGCTGGTAGCCTTCACCCATCTCTACCAGTCTTTACAGCCTCTAATGATTTTTGTGTTATTAGGCCTATACAGTGCGTTAAACAATGACTTCCAAACATACCAGCATGATTTCTTTACCTCTGACAGACTTTTTTTTTCCTTTTTTTGCCAGGAGGTGTTGAAATGTGTTTACAGATCTTGGTTCAATATCCTCACAAACATATTGTGCATAATCCCACACACCAGAAAAGTAGAACAGTTTCATGCATTTTTACTATATAGACACATTCAAGCAGGATGCATGGAAAATACAAAATATGAACAAGCACAGGCCTATACCTCAAGAGAAAAAACATACTTATTCTGAATACTATGGGAGCATATGATCTTGGAGAACAGCTAATGGCAGGAATACAAAAATGCACAGACAAATTAAAGAGCAACTTTGTCCTTGCAAGAAAAATAAACAACTATTAATTTCTCACATTAAAACTAATGGCACATTCTAGATTGCTTTTTAGTAGGAAATCCTTTGTCTTACCACTGTATATGCAAGCCAATGTCCATGCTTTTATTTTATACTTTTTTTTTTTTTAATTCATTTGTTTCTGAGTTTTCTTCTTTAAATAATAGAGCTCGCTCTGGCTTTATTCTTTACACAGCACATAACTACATTAGCTTATCACACACTACACAGGAAAACATTATTGTAGCATTAACACCTCTTTCACTTTTATACAGGTTCACTGATCCAGGTACCGATGAGCGAAAAGGGAAAAATCACACGAGGGAGACTGGGATCATTGTCCTTGAAAAAAGAAGGAGAAAGGCAATGCTTTCTATTCTCTAAACACCTAATTATCTGCACAAGAGGTTCAGGAGGAAAGCTGCATTTAACAAAGGTAAATATTGCTCTTATGTCATTTGTGACAAGCTGCAAAATTAACAGGCAATGCAACAAGGCTGCTGATGAATTGATTAATAAATCAAAGTCCTTTCACAAGCCTTTATATAAACTAAGGAAGCAACATATACATGAAAATTAATTTATCTGTGAAATGGTTAAGGAAGGATAATGTCTTCCTAGTTAAGAAAGTATCCTATTTTCCCCTTTACATACCTTTCTCTGAATCTGATTTTCGTTGTGATTCTTTCAGTGTGCCAACTGTGATATACACACTGTATATAATGCATGTATATATTGTGTTGTGTCAGTCACTCTAAACATAATGTCTTGTATCTATTGCATTTATCCCCTCAAGCCTGCTCTGATATTCACTTTGTATATAATGCATGTGTGTATTACATTTTGGCATTCACTCGGTATATAATGTCCTATATCTACTAGGTCAGGCTTCTACCCGAGTTAACAAACTCAAAATAAAATATAATAAAGAGGCTGACTAACAGAAACTTCACCTGTAAATATAAACTCTATAGACTTAAACTCAAGTGACATGCCCTTTTGCTAACAATCACAGAATTATTTCACACTCCTTTGCTATAGTTTTAGAAAATAAATGTCTCCAGTTTTATTTACTCACATATATGTATTTTGCATTTTTTGTTTATTATAGAAAATCTGTGAAAATCATTATTAGCTAATAATGCTTAAAATATGTTGCTGCATTTATTTCTCCACATTGATTCCCATCTCAATATTTTAAGATGACATAAATTATATCTACAACACAGTACAAAATAGATAACTTTAGTTATCTGATATCATCTGAGCTCTTGTACCATCATTTCTTGTTTTGTATTTATATTCAACCCGTCATGTGGCTGCACTCCCAACAGAAAGTGTTAGATGGCAGTGATGAACAAATGCTCTTACTTATTCTGAACTAACGTAATTAAAAAAAAATAAGCCTGAGAAAAGAACAGTCTGTCCTTATAATATTTTTGTGAAACTTGGAAGATGGTTCTCAAGTGCACTTTCTGCCTAAAGAAGATAAAAAGACAGATATCACAGATGTTGTGTATGCATTTTCATCTAGAAGTCACTAGACCATCAGTCATTCTCTATAGAGGAGTTATTGTACCTCAAAATTCAAAACTGTTGTCCCAGTCCCCTTCAATAACACACATCACAGCAAATGACATTTGACGACCTTTATTAAATTTCCATAACATAGCTTTTGATCACCAACTTTATTAATTACTATTCATGATATAATTGATTCTAAATACAGCATAACATCCCTGTAATGTTAATCAGGGCAGCGTACCTACTCACCCTGCCCCAGTAAGCAGTGTCCATACCTCTACTCGCTTACTTTACTTATGAAGCAGTGTCCCATCTCACTTCATACACCATTCATTGTAATGTTAATCAGGGTAGCGTACCTACTCACCCTGCCCAACAAGCAGGGTCCATACCTCTGCTCGCTTACTTTACTTACGAAGCAGCGTCCCAACTCACTTCATACACCATCCATTGAGTTACCTTCCACCAAATAAGCACCATCCTTACCTCAGCTTGCTTATCTATTCAGCAAGCTTCCTCCAACTACTCATTTCCTTTCCCCAGATCCTTGAAATGAACATCCAGACATCAGAGGGGGAACAGAAGAGGGCAAGCCTATCCTTCTTCTCTGCCTATCCCTACTGATAAATAACCCTACTCCCCACCAACGAAAAGAGGAAGGGTGGGTGGGTAGCAAGTTCACGCCAAAATGTGATTGCTTAACCCAACTACACTAGACTAAACCTCTTAAGCCCCTCCCCATCGTTATTTCATTTCCTCCCAACCATCCCTGCCTCCACTTAACCCTTTCACCTCCCCAACCCACTTAAATCCCCTTAATATTAACCTAACCCCCCCATGAAGATGTCCCGGGACAACTTAGTTTGTTGCCAAACTTCATTTGTCCTGGTCCCCTTCAGTAACACACATCACACCAAACTAAATTTGACGACCTTTATTAAATTTCCATAACATAGCTTTGATCACCAACTTTATTAATTACAACTATTCATTATATAATTGATTCTAAATACAGCATAACATCCTTGTAATGTTAATCAGGGCAGTGTACCTACTCACCCTGCCCCAGTAAGCAGTGTCCATACCTCTCCTCACTTTACTTATGAAGCAGCGTCCCATCTCACTTCATACACCATTCATTGTAATGTTAATCAGGGCAGCGTACCTACTCACCCTGCCCAACAAGCAGGGTCCATACCACTGCTCGCTTACTTTACTTATGAAGCAGCATACCAACTCACTTCATACACCATCCATTCAATTACCTTCCACCAAATAAGTACCATCCTTACCGCAGCTTGCTTATCTATTCAGCAAGCTTCCTCCAACTACTCATTTCCTTTCCCCAGATCCTTGAAATGAACATCCAGACATCAGAGGGGGAACAGAAGAGGGCAAGCCTATCCCTCTTCTCTGCCAACCAGCCTGACCAGGCTGTTCCCCCTCCCTTCTACCCAAAATTGTTCAATCCACTTCCCATAAAGGGAAGGGTCAAGCCAAACATCATTTGGCATACCCATCCTCAGTAAAGCACCTTAGAATCCCGTCATAAACCCCTTTGCCATGCCATCACTGAAACACACCCTAATGAAACTAAAGTAGTATTACAGTGACCCTGTTGTAACACTGGAACATCCACACCAAGAGAACAAATACCCTTTTAGCCCGCTGCCTTCAAAGCTGAAATCATAGCTCAACCTGAATGTATTGACAGCCTGTAATCACAAAAAAACACCAAACTATAACCTCTTGAACTCAAGACGACCCCAGTCAAGCAACTAGTAGCAAGTCTCACACCCAAGACCCTGCTAACAGTAGCACATCACCTTAGCACCCCACTACCCAGTTCTACATGTGCAACAACTCCATTACCGTAGGGAATAGCCGAACTCCAAAACTTTAATGACCTAACCTTAAATGGCAGAAATTCAGCACCCATTGACCTAGTTCCTGAAAACTCACCTATGCTCAGCAATGAAATACGTGCTGCCAAGCCATAAACACCCTCAATTCACTCATTACCAAACCATTCTTAACCCCTGTTTGCCCCTAGCCTTTCCCCTAAAAAGCTCTTTCCTTATGTTACCTATACAACTAGCATCCTACAGCTGCCTTATCCTGCAACCAGGCTTCCTTATACATTCTAACTCCCCTGTAACAATGCACCCCATTTCTAAAACTACCCAAACTCAGCCACCTGCCTACCATTCTTCCTAAAATCTTATCTACAAAATTCATCCAAACCCCAAGTGAAATGATCCTTGTACTATTCTGTAAAACCTTAACCTGGTATGTAACATTAACACTATCTACTCAAGAGACAAATTTGTCACCCCAAGATGCCACCCGTTAGGAATAAACTCCAGCATCATGTCAAACACCTCCTTGGCCCTTCCTCCCCATATGGTTCGAACAACTGGATGAGTGAATACAACCCCAAGGTTCCAGGAAAGCAAGGATTGAACTTCACTGGCTTGCAGGAGCCGTAGAGCTGTAGCCTAATAAGTTCCTGTGCTTCTATAAGTATCGTGACCATACGCATCCAGTGGGATCCTCACATTCCCCATAAACCATCCCCGACAGTTTTCCCCTTTGGCCCCTTTACCTAAATCTTCCTTACTTGCCACCTATACCAGTGCAATAATCAGCTCCCACTAATTAAACACAGAGCTCAAACATGCCTTACTAGGATGATTACTCAGACCCTCCTTGTGCCCCATTCAAGTGGCAAGCATGTCCATCCTATCAAAAGCATCACCTTTCAAATCCCCTTTCAAGCCACCGCATGATGCCTTCTGCACTCCAGCAATCTGCAAAGAAAGAGACATGATAAGTTCTATGTGCACACATGCCATGATTACTTAACATGGAGGCACTGACCAGAACCCCTGCCACCCCATCAAACCTTTACCTATGGCCAATGACCGTGCTTCCTTTTACTATTGAATGCAAATGCCCAAAGGCAGAAACAACTTTCAATGTTAATCTAGCATACTAGCAATTAATAGAACAAATTGTACAACCCATTAACCCTGATATATAAACTCTCTTTTTACGGTGTGCCCATCCCTCAACCTTACTTCCCAACCCTCCCCTTTGACAGTTAACTTTACCCATGCCTGCATGAGAGCACAGTCTGCAACATACCTCTCCAGTGTACTGAATTACGAGGAATGTACCTCATTTGGGTTCTTAAAATGTTAATGTTCCTCCCAGTTCCACATTGAAAGGGCCTGCAACATATTCAGTGTTAGACCATCTTTTTTTTTTTACTGATATCCATGGTAAATAAAAACTAAATCCTATCAATTTATTAAAAGAGCTTATTTATAAGTAAAACCAGCATATTTTAAATTATCCTATGACCTTCCTAGTTGAAGTTTTTAGTCAGCTGTGAGTATGTGCTCCACAAAGACCATGGTGGCTGCCTCCTCCAACCTCCCCCCTTCCCAGTCCAAACGGTCATCCAAGAACCTTGGCAGCATGTACCTGAGCCCTGCCCAACTGACAAACTCACCAGCCCCAAATCTTCCCTCCATTCCTCACACACCTGTCCTGCTGTCATTATGTCCCACCTGCATCAGGCAGCATTGAGAAAAACCTATATTTCTGATAGGAAATCAGACAAATTACAGTAATCCTAATTCCTTCTCTTCATCTCCTTGTCTAAAACTTATATTGTCTATAACTAACAAAAGTGAGTTTCTTCAAAAAAAAAATGATTTCACTACTTTCTAAGTAAAAACACTGCATGTACCATCTACATCCAGAGAAAATGTATATCCTTGTAATGACCAGTGTCATGAACTGAAACTTAATTTGGCCAAACTCAGATGACAGCTTCCTTGTTTGAGGTAAGCATGGTCAGATAGTATCAGTTATTTCACCTTTGTAGAAAAGACATGAAAACATATCACAGGAAATTAAGTATATGAACTGATGACAGCTTCCTTGCTTGAGGTAAGCATGGTCAATTAAGTATATGAATTGATAAAAGGCTTCATCATGTTGCTGTGGGTTTGATTCCCTCAGTCTATATAATCTATATAATCTATATAATCTATATAATCTATACAATTAATCTGAACAGCTCACTTAACCAAATATTGGCCCACAATATGGCTTGAAAAGAACTTGACTCTGTTACTTACTGAGTTAACAGTTAAGTAAACAATATGAATTAGTGTTTCTTCTCTTTAATTTTTAATATTAGCTATTCTTCTGCCTTCATACACGCTTCTGACTACAGAGGGACAGTTTACTTTCCCCCCTTACAACCTAGGTGAGATACATTCTGTTGCATGCCTGTTGTGCAGCTTCATCAAATTTTAACTGAGTTTGGAAAACAAAATGGCACCTGTATGACTTCTTCTTCTTCTTCTTTCGGCTTTTTCCTGGCTAGGGGTCGCCACAGCGGCACCTGTATGACTATACCTGACATATTATATAATCTGGACAAATATGTTTCACAAATTTAGTAGTTTTATTCCATTATATTTACATGATGCATACTACAGTGCAGTATAATATTTGCTGAAATAATTTTTGCAGTGTTTTAGAATTGGATTAACTATACAAATTATATGTGTATGTGTATCTGTTTTTCAGTATCTGAAATCATGTTTCATTTAGATTGACACCAATGGCTTATAGAACTTAAGAGCACACTTTACATTAAATTTTGCATGCAGGTTTCTGTACTGATCTCATCTGTATTCATTTATTCCCAATCCACGTATCTCTGTCTTAAAACTTGGGCATGGGAATACTATTTACACTGTATACAGCCTTTTGTTTATGATTTGTCAGATGCCCTTTATTAACATTCAGCATTAGCATTCTTCTACACAGAATGACTTTAATGCAAAGGGCACAGCTTAATGCTGCACTGACACCTCTTCCCCGCAACTCCACTCATGCAAGGACCACACTGTCCTCAGGCAGAGCCCACACTCCTTCCCCGTGGAACTCCTGGCCCATGAAAATGGCGATCACGGCTCCCTCCAGCCTTCATCCAGCCCCCAAATGCCCATGGAAAGAAGGCGAAGCAACAACAAACTCCCTTGATCGAGCTCCCTCCTTTCCCGCAGCCAGCCAATACTCAGAAGCTACAAAAATTAGATTATGTTGGCAGGGAACCACAAGGTATGACTTATACTGCAGTGGCCACCATGCCTCACAAGCAAACGTCACTGGTAGAATTCCACTAACGAACTAACGAACCCGCACTACAGCAACTGAACTCGGTACTTGCTCCAGAGGGGAATAAAAGCCAAACCCACGGTAATCTCTCATCGTCCCTCATTTGAGGGAAGGGGGGCCAAAAATAAGGGAGAAGAAGAGGAAAAAAAATTGTGCACCCCACGAAACTCTGGGCAGCCAAGAAACCTGCTCCCTCCAACCTGACTTCCTTTCATGCTAAAACCTGTATCAAGACAGGGACCCACTCCATTAAGTCGCATCACACATGTGCAGGGCAGCCGCCACTCTCCCCCTACCCAAAACCTGCGAAAAGCTCTTTTCAGCCTGACAAAAGAAAACCGCAAATCATTACACCAGCACCACCAATGCACATTCCGATGACTGCCTACCCAAAACCCTATCCCCAGCAACATCCCCTCAACCACATGCCACCAATGCCTCTATCTAGAAAAAAAAAGAATATTCAAATCAACCACAATGCATCCTATCTATTGATTTCCCATACCACAACACATTTGTATCTCTGTCATTTGATGCCAACTGCACTGGGCCCTCATCGTTCCACCTCAACAATGCTACTCCACATTAAATGCAGTAACCCTGCTAAAAAAAGCTGCCTCACACTAACGGGGCTATACAAAGGGGAAACAAGTGACTACCTCCCAGCACATCTTAGGAAAATCCTGCAACTGCCATAGTGCTGATGCACAAACTCCCAAACTACCCTTGTTCCCCACAACCACTACTACAGAAAAAGACCAAAATTATACCTACCAAGTGACCAGAATACGAACCGAAAGCTCACAAAGCACTTTAAGCTATGTCTATTAGCTGCCTAATGCTACCAACAATAATAAAGCCCCATAATGTTATTCTACCCCTTACAAGCATGGCAGTAATACACTAACAAAACCTGGATGCCAAATCTGTGAATGCAATCCCCACAAAATAAATAAATAAATAAATTCCTTTAACCAGCATACATATGATCATACTCTATACCCTAGGTACACACCTCCTCAAGCCCATCACCAAACCAAGGCCTACATGACCAAAGAACACTTGGTTGTCAGGACATGAACCTGCAGTATAGCAAGTTCACGCCAAAATGTGATTGCTTAACCCAACTACACTAAACTAAAACTATTAAGCCCCTCCCCGTTGTTATCTCATTTCCTCCCAACCATCCCTGCCTCCAGTTAACCCTTTCACCTCCCCAACCCACTTAACTCCACTTAATATTAGCCTAACACCCCCCCCCCATGAATATGTCCCGGGACAACTTAGTTTGTTGCCAAACTTCATTTGCTAACAGTTCTGAACTCATCGCAGACATAAGTCAGTCACACTTTTCACAAACAGAGTGTCTTCTAATAAATAAAGTAGTGCAAATGCAAAATCTCTGTTCATGGTCCGGATGCTAAATTAACAGTTAAAAATCAACATTTTTTTTCTGAAATGTATATGATATGGATGTGTGTGTGCGTGTGTGTGTGTGTGTGTGTGTGTGTGTGTGTGTGTGTGTGTGTGTGTGTGTGTGTGTGTGTGTGTGTGCGTGCGTGTGTGTGTGTGTGTGTGTGTGTGTGTGTGTGTAGACATATATACCTATACAGTTTTACATATATAGATAGATAGAGATATAGATAGCGATAGATAGATACATGTATATATATATATATATATATATATATATATATATATATATCATCAAGATCATTGTAGAATCCAGTATCATTCAGTTTCATATTCAAAATATATTTGCCAATCCAACACAAACCAATGGAGCATTAAATGAGGTAAATGCCAGCACCAGTTTGAAATTACCCACAAAACTATATTATAATTGTGAATGCAGCTTTCTTACCACTGTTTCAAAATCATACAAGATTTGCAGCTGTTAATCCTTGCAGTTTTTAATGTTCCAAGTAGGATGTCTTGCTTATGTCATCCTTAACCTGTTTAGAAAGAGTGACATTATCTGTCATAAATGCAGCTGAGAAAATGAACTATGTTTGCATAAATGCCTTGTACTCAGTAGATGAAATGTTAATTTATAGTGCCGTAGGTACACAAGTTAGCACTCAACACCCTACTTTTCACAAAGTGCAGATGCAAGAACATAATGGTATAGGGCCTGCCTTTTATATATATAAGTAGAGATGTGTGAAAGGTAAGAAAACTCAGTATGAATGAAGTAGGATGTATTTGGTGGCACCATAAATACTGTCACATCTGAGATTCTGTTATGGCATTTAAGACTAATGTATGACAGAAAACAATGTAACAAAGACCATGTCTGGTCTACTCATAGGCAGAACCTATACAACACCTATGTAGCTTTAGACATAGGTAATAGCTACCATACCAAAGATTCGCTATGCATCAATGATGGATGCTCGACTAGGCCACATTCAAATCCCAGAGAGCAATCAAGTAAAGAAATTAAAGCTACAACTGCAAATCGGTGAAATGTGGTTCTGTGTATGTATCACTTGATTCAGACATGCTAATGAAAAAAAATGTAGACTAACACTATAAATAGTAGAAGTTGTAGCCACTGAATAATTGAGCGAGTGGTGATACCTTAAAAATATATAGCAGAAATAGCAAAGGGGTGCAACTTTAAGCTGCTCAAGATGCAGGAGAGATAATACAGCTAATACAATGGTTAAAACATTTATGTTTTCACAGATGGCAAACTCAACCAATTGTAGTGGTGATTGTGTTTAAGAGAGACAAAGTCTGCAGTACGTCTGAGTACAATTATTATTCAAAATGACCACCAATCATTTCACTTTATTTCTGCTATGAAATCTAATGTTTCTGGAAAACGTTTCTGAGTTTTACCTGTTTTTGTAAACTGTATTGTGTTAAAACACTATGTTAAGTTTAGTTGAGCCAAATCTCAGCTAAGATGGTAGCCATGTAGGCATCATCCACTTACATAAAAATTAAAAATATATATGTCTGTCAAGGTGATCAGCACTTCCAACTTCAGTGTCTTCAGCATCATTTTGCCCACGTTTACATACATGCAACAATGCATCCTACCAGTGCAATAAATATTATGAACATGTATTTTAAATATGGTTTACTATCATATCTCTCACCTGTCCTATGCAGCTTTAGACATAGGTAATAGCTACCATACCAAAGATTTGGTAAGCATCAGTGATGGATGCACAACTACCATTCCTCTCAACTGTACAGATTTTTGCAGAATGTCCAGATTTTTGCCACCTATTTTTGGTCCATGTTTCATAAAATTGTGTTTTTTTGGCAAATTAGTGACAAATCATTAAAGACTCAAGTAAGAAAATAACGGCAGACATTTGAGTTTCAGACTTCATACCCTTCAGAAATTCCATGCTAATGCAAAAGCTTTTATTCTAGCAACTTGCTAAGTTTATAAAAGCGATATTTAAAAATTGTTCCTGTTTTGGGGCCTTTGTCCCACTTTTATTTATGCCTTTGTCCAGATTTCTTGCTCTGAGTGCATTTATTAATTCTGCCTTCATATATGGCTGTGTATTAATCTTGCTATTTTCCTGGCATATGTAATGGAATGTAAAAAAATAGTGAAAATAGAGAGCATGAAGTCCTACATTTAAAATATGTCCCGGCTTCAACAAAAGGCATGCAATTAAGGTTTGTTTTCCTGGTAAAGAGGCATCTGAAATGTTCAGAAACAAGCATGCAACATAAGACTGAAACACCTACCCCTATCTGCTAAAAATCTGCCTAACATCTATACTGGGTATTTGTCTTCAGCACAGACTGAAAGGTACCTTCAACAAATAAAATCTCTGCGCTGGTACATGAAGTTATACACCATTCTGCTTCGTGGACATTACAGTGTCAAGAGGTCAGAAAGGAATAATGAACACCGAGGATGTAAATAATGTGATCTCTGCAACCCCCTCCACTTTCTGGATGTGTTGTTAATCAAACAGCTTATCTACTGTGATATGATAAACAGCTATGGCAAAGACTGGATTTAATCAACTGCAGAGACAGAATGAAGCCAATTACAAAACCCTATCTGCCTGGGAAAGATATATATACTGCAATGGAACTGAACTCAGTCATTCTGAGTAATTTTTTTGTTCAATCATTTTTGGGACACCCAGAGACTTTGGGTCAGTTAAGCGGAGTCAGACTTGGAAAATAATCAGACATCAGACTTTTGCAGACTTTCAGATGTTCGTCTTCTTGCTCCAGTCATACTTTCCTTCTGTTTGCAGACAAATACTGAAAGAGCCCTGCCAATGGATTGATATAGCTTTCTACATTCTGGAAAAGGCACCAAAGACGGTGATATTGCATCTTGCCAGCTGCAGGACGGGCAAATCCAAAAAGATAAATCCATTCTCAATGCATGAAAGTGGAGTGTACCAGACAGGGGCATTTAACCAGGAGTCCCTACAGATGAACTGTACTTTAGCCTACTAGGGGAGACAACATCCAAATGCAAGGAATCATCACCAGTTTTATGGATCTCCCCAAAGACAGATAGAGAGACTACACAGAGAATGCAGACATATTTAACAGTGCCCATCAAGGACCATGGACTCTTAGCACTGGTCTGGACTGGATACTGACTAATTAGTATATTGCATCCCTTACCACACTGCTGGGAACTAATGTTAAGTAATTTTATGTTTTTGTAACTTTCATGCTGTACAGAAAGTTCATTTTTATTGATTAATGTCTACCCAAAATTAAGTTAATAATTTATTTTTATGTTAATAAACTGTTTATAAAAAAAACAACTAGGTTGATCTTAGCTGTTTTAATTTTGGCTTGATTGTAAATTAGAGCAATGGGATTTAGAAAGGGGAACAAATAAGTGTCAAGTCAGCTTATTCTCACCCACAGACAAATCCACTGCTTATAATATAAAGTATTACATTCCAGCCTAATTGCTCTGATAGATCAGTATTTAGGGTGTATTGTGAATAACAGAAGACTTTAATTTGCATTATATGTTACAAAAGCCCTACTCCACATTTATGAACACCTCCTGGAGAATCGTTAACGAATGATACGCACACAGCATGCATCTGTACGTAGTACAAATCACATTGTGGTCTTCAAGAAATTTTGTTGTTTCCGACCATAACCAGTAAACTTTCCTGCCTGAAGATAATAGCATTATTTCAGACAGGCAATGAAGAATTAAACATGCAAAGCAGTTTATGTTTCAGCTTAAATGTCTGTAAAACTAAGTGCTGAGAGTTGCTTATTATATAGTAAGGGATCAAAAACTGATCTGTTGTATTCCAGAGTCCAATTCAGGTAACTGCTTTGTAAATCTATTGTATTTAAATATGCTCCTTCCTTCCAGAATGGGGTGATCTCACTTATTGACTGCACATTGGTGGAGGATCCAGAAGGCACAGATGATGAAGGTAGGTCTTTCTTCTTTCAAAAATCAAGTTTTTCCTGCAGGACTACCCTGAGCTGTATGATTAAAACAAGATAAAAACTGACTTACCTATTTAATTTTCTTCTGCCCTACCATCCTAAGCTATGAAGAATAAACAAACTGGCTACCTAACAGCCCCAGTGGCTAGCACTAACTACACAGCATGCCGGGTTTAATGACTGAAATCAATATTTCAGAGCTACATAATCCACTGTAACTAAAGGTTGTGTGTAGTTTATAAGTTAGAATACAGAAAAAGTTTTTGCAGTAACATGACTAACAAGTGTAAAAAAACTGCATTCATAAATTCCAAGATCTGTTCTCTGCTGAATTACACAAATACAAAGGTGGTAGCATAAAAGGAATTGGGAGACATTGCAGTATAACTCTGTCATACTTGAATATGGAAGGGCCTAGACTGACCAGGATTTTTCATTGAAAACACTAAGGCAAAAATTGTTTTACTGCACTGGACTACAGATTCTGTAAAAGATGAAGAGGAGCTTGTAAACGGGCACTCCTTATAAAACTAATATAACTTGAAAAAACACATCTCAATACTAAATCATCTTATTCAGTAGCAAGGTATTAAACAATCTTAAAGGTTGTATTTATGTATCGTGTTTCTTTCTGGCTATTAATATTTTAATTTTTAAACTGCAAAGGGAAAACAGCAGGACAAGATATGGAGCATCTTGATTTCAAAATCGTTGTGGAACCAAAGGATTCTCCCTCGTTTACTACCATCCTTGTAGCATCATCCAGGCAAGAGAAGTCAGCTTGGACAAGTGATATCAGTCAGGCAAGTAAAACAGAAATTCTATTTTGCAGGTGTTATGCTTAGCTGGAATAATTTATTATTCCTTAATCATTACAAAAAAGTCATTAAAATAACTATGTGGGAAAATGTTACACTTTAAAAACAGCCATAAGTACAGGATATGTATCAATTTAATCTATTGTAAAACATTTGTCATTATTATTTTCTGTTTTCTGATGACAACAAAATAATTTCCAGTAGTTTAGTATTGTTTAATTACAGAAATAACAACTAAAAAATAGTGGAAGTTTTTTTGTTTGTGTTTTACATGATGTGTGGATCAATAGACATTTGCATAAACTGAAATTAAGGAACAATCTTTATCAAAATGTGCAGCTGCCAGTCATCTGACCCTCCAAGATTGTTGTCTTTCTCAGAACCCAAATAAATATCCAGCAGTTAGTACTATAATAGGCTTGACAGTACTGCATCCAGAAATGGCTAAATTATACCATAAATAATATGATTTCATCAATAATGGTCTTCTTTTTCTTTCAGCTTTTCCCGGTTATGAGTTGCCACAGCGGATCACCCATCTGCTCATGATTGGCAGTGGAGTTTTTTACAGTGTTGAGTTGCCAGCCTGGAACCCAACCTTCCACAGAAGGCACACACATGCACACACTCACACCTAGGGCCAATTTAGAGTGTCCAATCCACCTAGGGCCAATTTAGAGTGTCCAATCCACCTACAGCATGTCTTTGGGATATGGGAGGAAACCGGAGCACCCGGAGGAAACCCACGCGACCACAGTGAGGACATGCAGACTCCGCACAGAAGGCACCCCAGCCGAGGATCGAACTGGAGTACCTTTGTGAGGCAACAACACTAACTGCTGCACCACCGCAGCCATAATGGTCTAAATACCAAAAATCAATACATCATACATGTGCTAAAGATGCAATTAGTACACTAGGTCAGACTGAAAAAAAGCCCATATCAATTTAAAAAGCTAAAACGTGAAAGAGCACAGTGACATATCTGTTAGTTTTCTGTATGCATCAGGGTAAATCCTCTGCACCTGTCATATGTATGCCCCCCCAAACCCTCTTCTGCTACCAATACATTCTGCTTCTAAGGTTAAGTAAAGGCTGGTTTATCATTTTCTTCTCTTCCATCAAAGTTGTGCAGCCTCAGACATAATGTATATTAGTACACTAAAGTTGTGCAGCCTCAGACATAACGTAAATTAGTACACTAAGGTTGTGCAGCCTCAGACATAACGTATTTTAGTACACTAAAGTTGTGCAGCCTCAGACATAACATATATTAGTACACTAATGTTTTGCAGCCTCAAACATAACGTATATTAGTACACTAAAGGTGTGCAGCCTCAGACATAACATATATTAGTACACTAAAGTTGCGCAGCCTCAAACATAATGTATATTAGTACACTAAAGTTGCGCAGCCTCAGACATAACGTATATTAGTACACTAAAGTTGTGCAGCCTCAGACATAACGTATATTAGTACACTAAAGTTGTGCAGCCTCAGACATAACGTATATTAGTACACTAAACTTGTGCAGCCTCAGACATAACGTATATTAGTACACTAAACTTGTGCAGCCTCAGACATAAAGTATATTAGTATTTTCACCAAAGTTGCGCAGCCTCAGACAAAACATATATTAGTAGTTCCACCAAAGTTGTGCAACCTCAAACATAGCGTACATTAGTAGTTCCACCAAAGTTGTGCAGCCTCAGACATAGTGCATATTAATAGTTCTACCAAAGTTGTGCAGCCTCAGACATAACGTATATTAATAGTATGGGGGTATAACCACCACTACCACATGAGAGTCCAGTAGTGTTTGCACTTTTGTATAGCCATTAGCATTTGTGCCAATGATCACATGTGTGTGGGGTAATAGGAAGTAGAAGTCATTTTAGTCTTATATTTGGCAAGTGACTTGATGGTGGCCAACATTTAGTAAGCCAGGAAAGACGATCTCAAGATCACATACAAGAGTAGTCAACATGCAACTCATGTAGGCTTCCTACTAATAAGGAAAGGGCATTGGGGTAGAATCATAGATTGCAAAGTCATCCCTAGTGAAACTGTTAGCCCCCAGGAGAAACCACTGCTGGACATAACAAGATGGAAACAGTGGACAGGGAATGCCCTTAGGTCAATAGAGACTAGGCTGAAAATCTTGAGGTTGACAGGAGCAAAAACACAAGAGTTTAAGGAAATACTCAGGGCTGTAGCATCTTAGAAATAAGAGGAAATAGATGGAGACAAAGAAGAATGTCAGCATCTCAAAACAATGTGTGAAGACTAATCAACAGATATGAGGCCAAGCCAGGGATGGAAATAAGGTACATAAGGAAAGATGGTGGTGGTATGCAGAAGTCCATGAAGTTCCTATTGGTTTATAAGTTCTTAAAAGAAAGAACATGCACAAAAAGAAGTGGGAGATAGAAAAGATGGACCAGGCTAAGGAGGAGTACTGCTTGGCTAATAAAGAGAGCAAACATAGTGGAAAAGAACAAACCATAAGATAAATTCTACCAGCATCAGGAACATGACTCAGCAGATGGCACAAAGAACCTTTTCTGGTTGCAAAGCAAAGATAGAAAAATAAAGAAGATAGTCATAAAACACTATTCATAAAGGATGCCAGCAGCAATCTGCTTACCAGTCCAGAGGACTTCCAGCAGTTTCTAAATGAAGACATTTACACAGAAGATGTGTTGCCTCTATACACAGCTTGTAAAGAAAGAGGAAGAACACACTCTAGATAAAGGACACCACTAAAGGAAAAAAAGTGAAAGCCAGGGAAAGCAGCAAGCTCAGATGAAGTCACAGCAGATATTAGCAAAATGCTGAGTGAGTTAGGGTAGAAATAGCTCCTGATGGTAAGCATTACGATATGGATATAAACTTGTATCCCATATTAGTGGAGAACAATCATTACTGCAAATGTACAAGAGCAAAGAGGACATTCACAGCTGTGGGCAGCACATAGGTATCAAACTCCTGTCACACTGCATGGAAGTGCTGGACAGGGCAATTTGCAAATAAATACAAAGAGTAATAGAAAGTGAAATGAGAGATAAGCAGCTTAGATTCAGATCAGGATGCAGCACAAATGACCAGATGCTTGCATTGAGGCAGGTGTTAGAGAAGAAGCTGGAAATGAGGAAAGAGTCCAAAAGGGCATTCCTAGACTTGGCAAAACATATGACAAGGTTTTAGGCAATCCAGTGATGTTTTGAAGTCCTGAAACATTGATAGAATTAGAGCAGACTATCTACAAGGACCCAGTGATAAGAGTATGGACAGTGTTCAGACTCACACAGGGGTTCCCAGTGGGAGTGGATGTTTATTAGGGTTCATCTCAGAGCCTACTGCTCTCCATACAGCTGTGGGTCTAGAGCACCAAACAAGTTGGAAGTGACAGATCAATAAATCTGCTGCATGCAGATGATATGGTACTACAAGCAGGCCCTGAGACTTTAGCAAACAATAGGGGACTTTAATGCAGAATTGAAGACACATGGAAAGAAAATGAGTATGAACAAGACAGTTGTCATGGCAGCACATTGTTCCTTCTAAAATGTATCTATAGATCGTGGATTTTTCATTTTAACATAAATACTTTGGATAGGATTCAATAAAATCTTCACCACATCGCAGTAATAGCTATACATGGATTGGTCAATTATCAATTATTCGTGTTTGCCTATGAGATCACTCTTTATGCTGGGGTTCCTGTGAGGGGAAAACATTAGTAGTCAAGTGGTTTCTGAATAAGGAAGGGCTTATCACATTGTGAAAACCTTCTGATCTCAGGCTTCAGTATTGTGATAAGCCTTTATGAATCTCACAATTTCCCCCAGTGTCATATATAACACTATTTCCATACTTCACAATCACTGTCTTTAATACTCTTCTCCATTACTCAAGCCCCCAATACTTCTCAAACTACAAATCTAATACCTGATAACTTCCTTCAGCAAGTCTGTGTTTGCTACAAAATTTCATTTTCCAAAATATTTATTCTTTTGAGCATTGAAATGTAATGCTAACTTTTCGCCACATATTTCAACTTTTCTAATAATTCCTTTAATAAGTCTTTATCCTTATCATCAGAACCATATTGTCAGCATACGTTAAAATAGGCAGTGCACACTACTTACACCTATCAGTATTATCATGTAACCCCCTCAGCATGAAATAAGTACAACAAGGAAGTAGCAGCGGGGTTAAAAGGCATTGCTGCTAATCCGTCTATTAAGTTTGCAAGCATTCCATATGCATCCATTTGTAATGAGTGAGATATAAAAATGGCTATAGACTTTCTCAGTAATCATAAATGTCTCCTTCCTGTCGCATTTGTAAAGCCTGCAGCAGTGCCTGGGGCTTTACAGCATCAGAGGTCTTCTCCCAATCAGTTTTAACCGAATATGTTTCCTTTCTCTTCTCTATTAAATATTTTACTTTCCACATCCAATATAATATAAAACGAAACATCCTTTTTTATGTCTCCTATGTTCTTCCGTTCTCCATGAGCTGTTCAACACTTCTTTTCCATATGCTATTCAACACAATTGTAGCTAACATTTTGTAGTCAGTCTCAAGAAAAAAATAGGTCTCTAATTCTACAGTAGTCTACAATCACTCTTTTTAATTTAATGTTCATATATTTATTCCTTCAATCATTTTGACACAGAAGCCATCCATTAAATACTTTGACAAAAATCTTTATTCTTATTTTTATCTAATCTGATATAAGATGTAGATTCCACGGTGTAGTATCTTTATTGCACTTTTGTAAGGCATGATCTGATTCTGAACATATATTCCATAAAGTTTTCTTTCCTTCAATGCCAGTTCAAAGGTTTCTCCAGTTGTTAATTTTTACTTCTTACATATTTGTCCACAACTTCTAACTTTTGTACTCTCTCTCTCTCTCTTCTGTTTCGTATTTTTTGTTCATTTCAATAAGTTATCCAGGCAGTGCTGTTCCTTCTTTTTTAGCCTAATAAGGGTCTATCTTCTTCTGTCCTGCCTATACAATTTTGCCTTTATTGTTTAAGTCATAGATTCATAGGTGTATACTAGGCTAACGACCACTAGAACCTTATAAGCCTAGCTGTGCAACCAAAATGTGACCCACAAATTTGATATATATAGATGGTGATTTATTGACTTCCTCTGTCCATCAAACAATAGGGGACTTTTATGCAGAGACATAGGAGCCAGACCAGGGTGAATTTCCGATTACTCATCCATTGGTATAATTTGCATTTAAAAAGGGACGTGAAGGAACTCTGTTTTGCATGGATGTGAAGCCTGTTCCAGAGAATGGGAATTCCTGAAGAAACATATCTGTTTCTACATGTTCTATTTATGTCGCAAGCAACATTTAGGTCCTTTAAACTGGTAGTTCTGATGCTGTTTGTTTTGTGGATGTGCAAAAAGTTAATTAAAACAGGGTCCAGGGATGCCCTGTATGCCAAGCAAATATCACTTCTCAGAAGTCTCTATGATACCAAGTAAAGAGAAAGAGCTTTCAGACGATCAGTGTAGGTCATTGTGTTTACTCCTTGTATTCTTTTTATAAGTAACCTTTGTGGACATTCCAGTTGCTGCATGTGTCTGTCAGGTTCATACTGAAGGGGCATTATACTCTATGGTGGGTCTGATGAGGAGTAAGTAAAGTGATATGATAACCTTCTGGACCCAGATGCCATGCCCTTGCTTATAAGTTAAGCAACATAGAATGATTTTCTTACGACCCTGGACACATGCTGGTCAAAGGCTAGGTTACTATCTACATGAGTTTCCAGATCCATAACTACTGAATCAACTTTTAAGGGTGTTTTATTGATGACATAGTTACCCATGGTAGCAGGCTTCCCAAAAGGCACTATAATGCATTTCTTGTTATTGAGTTTTAAGCCATGGCTTTAGCACCAAGTGTTTGTCTGTATCAGCCCTTCCTGAAGGGTGCGCTCATCTTGGAGTATTCAGTGACTGCTTCCAGTTTGCAATCATCTACGAACTTGGTCAGCTAAAGACCTCTGACATTGTCTTTCACAACTGAGAAGTAGATACCAAAGAGGAGTGGGCCCAGCACAATGCTTTGAGGAATTCCACTGGTGACCGTCACCAATTCTAACCTCCTGGGTCTTATCAGTGCACTAGCTAGCTACCCAGCATGTTATAAAGGAGTTTATACCTAGTTCCATAAGTTTGTTGACAATGCTCTATTGGGGTATTGTATCAAATGCTTTAGCCAGATCTAAGTAGGCAGTATGCACTATTTCCCCCCTCATTCATTGCCTTAGTGATCTTTTCAAAGAAGTCCACCAGATTCGTAAGCATGACTTTCCTTTGACAAAGTCAAACTGGGATGGATCCAGTGTATGGAGGTCTCCTATGTCCTTGGTGATAATTTCCATGATAATTCTTTCTATGGCTTTGCATAACACTAGTCAGACTAATGGGTCTGTGGTTTCCAGGAGCTGTTGAAGGTCCTCCTCTATGAAGGCAGATGACAGTACTAGTCCTCCACTTATGTGGTTCAAAGTCTGTTTTAAGTGTAGTTAAATAATTACTCCAGGGGGTCCTGATAAGTTATATTTTAGGATATTCAGGAGGCATTCTGTGATGTTATCTGGGCAATTGAGGCCATGTTCTTGGCTTTACTGAGTGCAGCCAGAACATGCACCTTAGTTACAGCTGGAAGAGTTATTTTTAAGTTTATTTTTGAGGGGATGGCTGGTGGTGAGAGGCAGATTGAGTTGGAACCGAATTTGTCCACCAACTGGCTATATCACCAGACTCTGTGAATGTGACACCATTCACCACCAGTTCAGCATGATGCTGTGCTGCCCTTGAGGTTTCTGACATAACAGTAGAAGGTCTTATGGTTATCTTTCACCTAGGAGGCTATCTTAACCTCAAAGTTGGCTTTGCTTGACTTAATTAGCCCTCTTAGTTGCCTGTTCACTTTGATGTGATAGATACTATCTTTATGGGAATTACCCTTCCTGATTTTTCCATAATTTTCTTCCTTTTGTTGTATATCCAGTTTAATGTGGGATGCCATCGGGGTAGTTTGTTTCTAGGGCTAGTTCTGGGTTTACTTCTGGTAGGTACAGCAGCCTTTATGCAGCCACTGACATGGCTGTACAGAGTTTCTGAGAGCAATTCAGCGTAAGCTGCTGTTTTCAATCCATCACTTAACAAAAGGTAATCTGCCTTGGAATAGTTCCTATCTGTTACTGGTTTGAATGGAATTACAATGTTGATTTTGATTTCAAAGGAGACAGCTTTATGGTCGGACCTCACAGAGATGAGACATGGGGGGGTACAGCATTCTCCCAATATATATAAGCACGAGGTCCAGTATATTGGAGCCTCTGGTGAGCATATTCAATATTTTGACAAGGGTGTTAGTATTTATGAAGTCCAGTAATTTCTGTTCCTGTAGATTTTAGGCCATGTAGGATTCCCAGTTCATAGAGAGGTAATTAAAGTCTCCCATGCGTAGGGTGTTAGGTTGAATAGTAAGTGTCTCCAGTAGGCTGAAGTATGCATTGTGAGCTTCTTGGGACATTGACAGCAACCTATAGCTGGATAGGATATGGTATGGGATTTTCTCTATGGTGATCTGCACATGGAGAAATCCCAGCATGCCATCCTGTTACTGATGTATATTGAGACCCCCTCCTCCTTTAGCCCTTTTCTGTGCAGCTACTAGTTTAAAAGTGTGGAAGGCACTGAAACTTGCACTGTCGGGGTACTGTCTGCCACTTTAAACTATGTCTGAGTAACTGCACAGATGTTGATGTGAGCAGGGCTTGGAGGGAGCATAGTTTTTTGTTTAGACTCCTGCCATTGAGCAGTAATGCATTGAAGTTCAGTTGAGTTGATTTTGCTATGTCAGTAGGTTTGTCAATTTGGCATTGCCTAAAAAAGGCACTATGGGTTGGATAAAGTTTTAGCCAGTATTCAAAAGCCTAGAGGGGAGAGGTGCAAAGCATCCTTGGCAAAACAACATGGTCTGTTAACCATGCACTCCCGAGCTGATAAATATTATATCCCCTTAGAATTAGACCAGAAACACAGCTAGTTGTTGAACTCAATTTTTTTGGTCAAATTGTGGCATCATCCTTGGTGATGGTAATATGCTGCTCAATGCTGGGCTCATACCAACCTGAGACATATAGTCTGAAAGCTCCATAATGTCTCTCTTCATATAATCCAGACAGATACACCTCAGGCCATTTACACCTACATGGACTATGATGGATTCATATTGGTACCTGTGGCATATTGACTTGAGTACATGATTGATTTGGCAGATCCTGGCTCCAGATAAGCAATTAACACTTCTCTTCTTCTTGTTCAGCCTGGTTAGAGAGACATCAGTACATCTTACAATGCAGTCCCCTATGACTAGACTCATGAGAAGTGTGTTTGCTTGCCTTAGGGGCTTAGTATATGGGGTCCACTGAGAAAGACAGTGTGTGGCATTAGATGTTTTTTCTGCGTGCCTTTGGGCTTGCTGAGGGATAGCTTTTTGACAACGGGTAAGCTTGGTTGATCTTTTGTTGTTTTTGGAAGACTGTTTTTAAGAGCCACAGCATATGTTAGTCTGTGTGTGTGTTGTGTACTATGTGAGGTGGGTGTTGTGTGTGTGGTTTAGACAACGTTATGTTCATTTATATGTGAGATCTTAGCCTCCAGTGTCATTGTGTAAGTACACCTCCCATTTATTGTGTCTGCTTCTTTTTTACATGGTTTTCTTTCTTCTGTTCAAGTAATCATCTTGCTACTGTGCTTCCTTCTAATTCCATTCCATATTTGAATTTATTATTTATTATGTCTAATCTCTAAATTACATATTTCATGTGTAGCATAATATATTTTCTCTAATCTAAATATGCAGTGATAGTCACTTTTAACTGCATCCTTTAATGCTACCCAATAGTCAATTCAGTTAACAAAATGTCCCTCGTCTCTCCATCGTCAAGCCATAATAAGTGAAAGTGCACTGCATTTTCTTTTAAAATAACAAATCAGGGGAGCTTCCAGTATGGTGCAGATCTAGTGACAGGAAAATTTCTCCTCTCCCACATGCTGTAGTATTAAAATTCTTAAAACCATACAAAAAACACAATTAAATGTGGCAGTATATTTTTTAGATTGGATAACTAGAACTAAAATGCAGCAAAATCGGGGCTGAGTCCAACACCACATGTAGGCACACCAGCAAGGAGGCAGCCTGCAAAGAGAAACTCCTGTACCAACTATGCATTTCTAACAAGAGAATATAGATAAAATGTACTTCAAAGTTTTGCAAATCAGTGGGACAATGACACAGTACATAAAATGAATAATAAATATTTAGGGGTGATGGAAGAGTTATAAAAGTCCAGCCAGAAAGTGAATGTCAGAATTATTGATTTTGAGGTGAAACAAGATGAAATAATGGATTAATTAGTTGCAATTGAGGATCAATATGGAAGAGAGAATTTAAGGTTGACTACTGTACCTGGTGAATGGGAAGGCACTGATTGCTGTTGTTCTATAAATAAATGGCTCAGCAAAATGACTGGGTTTAATGAAGAGGAGGTCGTGATAGATAGGACGCAAAGAATATCAATATCGTCCTGAGGTGCCATGAAGTACCTAAGGCCAATTGTGAAGTACAAAACTATTAACAATGCCTTGAGGAAGAAGCAAGCATCTGAAAATGAATGACAATAGGATTTATATCGACGATGATCATTCTGTGGCAAATTGGTAGCAAAGGAATAAGTTACTGACTATCCAAACGAACAGGAGGGAAAATATCCAGTCATACTGATAATGTTTCTCCCAACAGGCACAAGAATGCACTTTGATTAGAAAGCTTAAGTGGCCCCAGCAGCAAAATGATTATCCCCAGTACTAAAAGGACAGTGAAATTGAAAGGTTGCCGGTGAAGCCTTATCTGGGGTCAGACAGAAGGCTGAGTGGAAACATGTATAGGTACAGAGAATCTTGAAAAAAATGAATGATTCTTTGGGAAAGCCACAATCCCAGGAACTGCTAGAACTGGAGGAAGTAGCAGAACTATAAATAAGGTGATCACACAGTGGGGACTCACTATCTGTTTAAAGGGATGAACGTGAGCTGTTAATGGTAAAATCACACAATTATTAAGATAGCAGTATCAATCTCTCCCCACTGTGGTGAGCAATTACACAACATATGCTCAGGCCAGGCAGTATGTGATTACAACGTGTTGGTAGTTATATCAAGTGAGTGGCTGCTTGAGTGGGGAAAAGACTTTTGTCATGTGCCTTCCCATTTGCTGCAGGGAGAGAATTGGAACATGACCATACCACAGGGGAGCTCGTATGAAATACTCTCTGTATGATTGGTTGTTGGAAAGTGTGTCACTACCAGCAAATGGAATTCCTTTTCAGATTTTGTAACACCATACTCATTTGAGGCAATTGGATCTCTTCCACTGAGAGGGCTGAAAGAGGATTGTCTGAGAAAGAGAACTAACTAAAATCTACAGATTAGTGATTTTGGTTTAAACAGAGACAGACTGTTTTATCCAACAATAGTAGTGGATATACACAATGGGGACTTTTTTTGTTCAGGAGGTGCAAGTCGAGGAATGAGATATGGTATATGTTAATGCAACTGGAGCTGTCGGACTAGGTTGATAATAAGCACCATGACACAGCATGCATTCTTCAACATTTGTCTTAAAAAGAGTGGATTATACATAATTTTTCTACCAAAGTATCAGCTGCTGCTTAGTTTACTGCTATTGTCTTCTTTTTGTTTCATTGTATTTGTACTCAGACACAAATGCAAAATCCTTTAAAGTATTGAAGAGCCTCTGAGGCTGAATTGATGAATTGTCTTTAGACTGAAAAACAATTTAAATTCCCGTTCCTTACAAATAGGTATTTGGAGCCTTTCTCCCGGGGCCTCAGCTGAAAATGACCTTTCCCAGTAAACAAATGTCAAACAAAATAAAATAAAAAAATACATTTTAATGCTCTAAGGGCCTTCACTATATCAGTTTACATGGTAGGAATAAATGTAAATCCTTTCGAGAATAATGTGTAGTACATGTGTCAGTTCAACAGAACTGCAATTATAAATGTTAAACTGATTTACAGTGCCTTGATTTTCTGCTGTGTACAGAAAAACATTCATCGCTAACCTCCTCTCCCTCCCTCTCTCTCTCTCTCTCTCTCTCTCTCTCTCTCTCTCTTCCTGTTTTCTTCATCTTGTGCTTGTTGTCCATTTGTACAGCATAATCATCTCTGCTGATCTGGTGATAATCTCAATGAGGGTGGATCTAAAAACAATGTCCACTAAGTTATTGTTGTTCTCATTTAGTGTTATCCCTTCATCATCCAGTTCTTCATGCTAATCTTCAGGTTTATCTGTAGGGGTCACCAGCTTGGGATATGCTCTCTTCTCTATGTATTCTTTCTCATCTCTCATTAATTTATTTTCCTTTCTTTCACGAATATCTAGCACTACTTTACATAGCTTATTAAAAATGTAAGTATATTCATCAAGATAGTTGTTAAAACAGCAAATCCTTAGTAATGAAACTGTTCACTTCCTTAATGTCTTTCTGTAACATTCTTCATTGTTTGTGTCTTTCGGCTTTTCCCAGTTAGGGGTCGCCACCACGGAACTCTGGTCTGCTAATGATTGGCAGTAGATTTTTACGTGCTTCATATTGTTTCTAATTCTAATGTCCACAATCACACAACCTGTTCTGTCAAATAATCCTAATATAGAAAAGTCTCCCAAAGCATGCACGTGGTCCAGCTGGCTATAAAACGTAGAAAGAAGCACTTCTTGAATCAAGGATGTCAATTCGTTGTATAAATCCAAAAGTAAACGAAATGATGTCAGGATAAAAAATATATATATTTTATTTTTAACAACGTAGTAAGCGCTTTCGCCGACAGGCTTCATCAGACTAAGAGTAGAATTTTGATTTATGAATGTATGTGTTTTTTGATCTTTAATTAGGTATATAACATCGACATTATAGCTGAGTGTTATTTTAAAAAACCTTTAACGAAGGTAGTTTTATAACTGATTAGTTTTTTAGATATGATGTTTTTTAAACAGTATGTATGACCTGTAAGTGTTCATTTTAGTAGTGATTGACCTGACTGAGATGTCTATAGAGGCAATCCACATGCTACTACGTGGATAATTAGCCATTGTGGATAACCAATCAGATTTTATGTGCTTGTATTTATATGAAGTTAAATCAATGTTTGATGTTAGTCTGATGAAGCCTGTCGGCGAAAGCGCTAAGTTAGTCTGATGAAGCCTGTCGGCGAAAGCGCTTACTACGTTGTTAAAAATAAAATATATATTTTTTATCCTGACATCATTTCGTTTACTTTTGGATTTATACAACGAATTGACATCCTTGATTCAAGAAGTGCTTCTTTCTACGTTTTATAGCCAGCTGGACCACGTGCATGCTTTGGGAGACTTTTCTACATTATCATTTTTATAGCACGTTGTCCTTAGCCTTGGGTTACTTGCTGCTCATCTTTGGGATTGTCTAAATAATCCTAATAGTTCACTGTGTTCTCAACTATTCTCCTCAATACCATTTGAAAATTTCCAACTCTTAAAACCTTTTGGCACTTGTTTACAGTTAATACATTCCTGTAAATAGACATTGTCCAGCTGTGGATTTTTATACTTAAATGTTTTGTTTTCCATATCTTAAGTCGGGTTTGTAATGATCCTTATAGGCTCTGGTTCCTATGTATTGTGATATTCAATGGTTCCTGTGTTTTGAACCAGTCATCCTGGTAACATTTTTATGATTACATGTTTTGTTGGTTATGAAATCAAACTGTGGCTCAACAACTTGGGAAGTTAATTTGTGTGGTGATGCCTTATTGTTGTCAAGGATAATAACTGACTGTTATGTAAATCCTTTACCATCCAAGTTAACTGCTTAACCAACATAGTTAGAATTAGCACCTGTTATTGAAGGTTTTTTTCCAGTTTCTCTGGTACTGGTAAAATGTTCTGGTGTAGAGCTGCTCCTCATGAAACTAGACCAGGTAACAAATCCAAACCAATGTTTCATGTAAATGTTTAAACAGTACACCAATAACCAAAATATGGTGACAAGCTAACTCATACACCAAAAAAAATAAAAATAAAAAAGCAGGAGTTAAAGGACTTTATTTAGACCTTTTTGTCTTCCTTATATAATCATACTTCTTCAGAAAGAAACATACTGTCACAAACGCATAATATCACAGTTCTATTCATCTCCTAAACCGGTTTCATGTTCACATCTTGTTCTTCTGTTTTGTTATGCTCTTCAAACTGCAAAACATTGCTCATATTCTTCCCCACCATCTTCAAGGTCATGTGGCCTTTTTATGTGGCAATCTGACCAGGACAATAAATGTCCAGAATCCCCATATGACATACACTTAGGCTCATATTCCCTACAAAATTTTCTTTTATCCCACCCAGAATGTCTGTCAGGGCAATGTATGGCCACATTTTGATCTTTTTGAGAGCTATAACATCTGTGTTAGGTTCAAGTTATTCTAAATCAGACTCATTCCAGAGACTGTTTAACTTAACTGCATTTAATTTTTCTAAACACTCTACATGTCACCTCACAGTAAGACGTTGTCCTGTTCGATTCTCAGCTAGAGCTTCTTCTGTGTGGAGACATGCATGAATGGGCGTACCTTCATTGAAGGTTGTGCGTCAGGGCTGGCAACTCAGCACGTAAAAATCTACTGCCATTCATTAGCGGACCGGAGTTCTGTTGTGGCGACCCCTAACCGGGAAAAGCCGAAAGACACAAACAAACTACATAATACTTTACACTGTAATATGCATGTTCTTTAGTTACATAGGTTATCAATCCAATCTGCTGAAGCCAAAACTCCAATACAACAATCAACTTTACCTGCAAAAAAAAAAAAATGTGCCTGCTGACATACTAGCAGCCATCTTATAACAAATTAGATCATGTCCTTTCTTGCAATTATTTTGTCTTTGCAATGCTGTAGGTGGGTTGGACACTCTAAATTAGCCCTAGGTGTGAGTATGTGCATGTGTGTGCCTTTTGTGGAAGGTCGGGTGCCGGGCTAGCAACTCAACATTGTAAAACTCCACTGCCAATTATTCTGCAGACAGTTGTTCCACTGTGGTGAACCCTAATAAGCAAAAGCTGAAAGGAGAAGAAGAAGAAGACCGCTAGAAACCACCACTGTAAAGGAAGGACATACTGTCTTTTGTACCTCGCTTGTTTTATAATACCTTTGCTGGATTATCACTTAAGACATAGACAAGCATACATTTATATAAAAGAAAACAAATCATGTCAACACATTCCCAGTTACTAACATTATACTTCACATTTTGTTCTTTTGCATAACTATCATCAAGCCAACATTACATAAATTGCTTAATTCCTGCTTTCCCTTAAACCTCACTCCTCCTTCAAAACATTACTCGGCATGTATTGTTCCCAAAATGACTTTTTTACCATACACCAGAATTAAACTTAACAAGGCCTTACTGTGTCTAGGTAATTCAGATCCTGTGTCCCAGCCCAGAAGAATCATTTCCTTAGTAACAATCATTTGCTCAGACAATATTTCTGGCAGAGTACTCTGTAAGGAGTTTTTAAAAGTCTGCCAACTCATTACACTCACAAAACATATTTTCCCACTTACGTCTTTCTTCACCATCAGACCTCCAACATTTGCAGTCTGCACGAGGAAAAATGCTTTGGAATCTGCTCGGGTTATAAAAATACCTATGCAAACACTTCCAAGCAAAAATGCTAAGTCTACTAGACATACGTGGGAGCTATACATATGGCCTCCCTTTGTTTCTTTGTGAATTACTTCCCCAGTCTCTCTTCCCAGTCTTTTCTAATCTCCTCTGATTGATTGCTGTAGTTATTATGCAAAATCGTACATGCCCTGTTAATTATCCCTGTTTTAACAGCAGCTTCTGTTCTAGATGTAACGGAAAACAGTGCCAGAGCATGTCTTTCATTTAATATTGTCTTTGCATATACTCTGATGTTAATCCCTGATAGGTAAGGCAGTCTCTAGCCTGTAGTCCAAATGTCTTCTTGGCCTCTTCCAATTCTATTACATTTCCCTGTCTAGTTATCTGCTCCAAATACCTTGGATCCTTAGATATTTTTCTCCAGTAAATTCCAGCCCCTCTTGCCTATTCTCTGTACTCCTAACTGTGGTCATCCCTATCAGCAAAAATCTCCGTTCTCAATTCTTGTGTTGGCTTAGTTCTTAGAATACTATCTGTAACTTTATGAATATAATATTCTATATGACTGCTGTTATTCTCCTTAAGGATCTGCATCCAAAATTCCATTCTCTCATTTTTTTTTTTAATTTCCCTCTTGTTTCATCATCCCTTTCCACTTTGAATTATACCTAAATTCCAGACCCCTCTTGCCTATTCTCTTATACCACTAATTTCAACCATCCCTATTGTATCAAAAAAGTCTTTGATCTTCCAGGAAAAAATATTCTGAAGACAGCTAGATACAGCAGCTTGAATCTCACACCTGCCTCTAGACATTCAGTGATTGCTGGAATAAATTTGCTTTGCTTCTGCCTGGTGTACAGTGAATAATCATTTTCTACAAACACTCTACTGTCTCCATTTTTCAATAGTTTACCCTTCTGACACAGTATTTTTCTGCTGGTAAAATTGCATTTTAACTAATACAAGTCTTGGCTCCTTTCCCATCGCCATGTTTGGAACATATACACAATGTGCCCTTTCAATTAACAAATCCTGCTGTAGAATACTAGTCTGATTGCTTATTTGGGCTTTCATAAAGTTAATGCAGTCTGTTTCTTCCAGTTTTTCTGGTACAGCAGAAAGGTTCCAGTTTTCCCTGTGTGCTTTGTCTTCTAACTCTACCATTTTTTGAAACAGTTCTTTGTACTCAGCCAGCCATTTCTTCATTTCATCCTCTGATGTTTGCAGCTTTATCAGTTCATCTGAATAGTTGCTTAAAGCTTCTTCCATTTTTTCCAGCCTTTTCTTGTCTGAGTTGATATACACCATCAATTTTTCATTTATTTTAGTCAGCTCTGACCATATACTTGATTTATGTTTTCTTCTAAATTACTGGAAGCCATTTCATATACCAAAGCTGGAGCTTGAACTGCTTTTTGCTGAACAGCTGCAGGATTCTTCCCAGTCAATGGTTTCATTTACCTTTTCTAGTTGATTTTCTTTCTTTTCTGTGTGTCTTCTTTGCTGGCATCTGGACAGTGTACCTATCAGCCAGTGAATTTTACATTTTTTTCCCACTGGGACAGCTGAGATTAAACTGTTTATCAATGTGCACCCATCTTGGAAATCTCTGTCCCTTACATCTTATTAAAATATTTCCTGGTTATGTTCCTGAACATCTAGCATCACTGATACCTTTGTATCTGGTTACTTACAACTCATCTCCTTCTCATCAATTTCTATTGCAGCATGCATCTCAGAAATGCCTTTTGCCATTTTGAAATTCTCTGTCTGTCTGTCTGTCTCACTGTTGTCTGCCCAACACAAATCTGAAATTGTGACTTGAAAATCTGGGACTGACTTTCAGCACTGGAATGTCACTTTGAGCAAATCTTTAGAGTCCAAATCACCTCCTTATTCTTCAAAGAAATTGTTCAGTTTGCACCTTTGAGACTATCCTTAATCAGTCACATTGGAGCTCATTTTCGCTGATCCTGCTGTCCTGGATTTCCCCATCAACCTAGAATGGTGGTTCAGGCCAACCCCCTCCTACCAGAATGGATCAGCCTGCATCAGACACTCACTCCCATAACTCCCCAGGCAGTTCTTCTGCCACCAGCTCAAACTCAGGTCAACAGAGGCACAGGCATCACTTTATCTCACTTTTCCATGGAGCCATAGCACAAGGTCAGTTACATTTTTCATTAAAGGGTGAGATAAATGACTGCTGTACTGATGTACTCATTTTGAGTCCTGACTGTCACACAGGAGAACCATGGTCTGAGCACCAAATATGATTCCTAGTAGGCAGATGTAGGATTTAGTCAGCATTGGTCTGCCCTACTATCCTGAAGGTAGGTGTCATTTCTTCCACTGTAGGAACATCCTCTGTCACACACCAAAGACCAACCCATAAGCCATTTGGCTACTGCCTATGTTAATATAGGTTCATAGGTAGATACTAGGTTATCTGCCCGAGGGCATTTATAAGCCTAGCCAGAGTGTGTTGGCCTTTGCCGCCCCATTGATTAATTAACTGATCCTTTGTCAAGCAGAGCCAATTAAGTGATCCCAGGGGTGTATTTTCTGTTACCCATCCACTCGTCAAGGTTTCTCTTGAAGAGTGTTAGTGAGGGGCTCTGCCTGATGAAATTTGGAATTTTGTTCCAAAGCATGGGGAGTCTCTGTGACAGGAATCTATCCCTCCAGCATGTACTATTTATTGTTGTGGTGAGGTTTAGCTCACTAGAGCACGTGGCTCGCAGTGACTTGGATTTCTTTAGGTGGAGCATGTCCATCAATTCTGAGTTGGACATGGCTTTGTAAGTCAGGCAGAGATCACCTCTGAGTAAGCGATATGCCACTGAGTACAGCCGGAGTTTTTTCAGTCGGGCTGCATAGGACATATGTTTGAGACCAGTAATCCTCTTGGTGAGGTACTTTTGTGGTCTTTCCAGCTGTTGGAAGTGTCTTGTGAGATACATTCCAAATGAGGCAGTGTACTCTATGATGGGTCTAATGAGTGATGAGTAGCGGAGCACTATAACCTCTTTATTTCTAGATGCAAACCCATTAGTAATTAGATGGGCTACATAGAAGGAGTTCCTAACTAGCTTGGCAATATGATTGTCAAAGGAGAGATTACTATCTACCTGGGTCCCCAGATCTCTTATTACCACTTCTGTATTAAGGGGGCTGCCACCTATGTGGTAGTTCATGGGTGTTTTGTTTTTCCCAAATGAGATGACTATGCATTTTTTGGCATTTAGCTTAAGGCCATGACTTTGACACCAGGTGTCCATCTCAGTAAGGCCCTTTTGGAGGATGTTCGTGTCAACTGGAGAGTCAATTATGGCTCCCAGTTTGCAGTCATCAGCGAACTTGGTTAGCCATAGTCCTCCTGTGTTTGCCTGTACTTCTGAGAAGTATATGCCAAACAGTAGGGGTCCCAGGACCGAGCCTTGCGGGACACCACTTGTGACTGGTTTAGAGTCAGACCTGGAGCCCACTATTCTTACCATGTGAGTTCTGTCTGAAAGCCAGTTGGCAACCCATCTCGTGACATAGGGGTTTATGTTCAGGCTGGTGAGTTTTTCTGTAATACCCGAGTGAGGAATGGTGTCGAAAGCCTTGGTGAGGTCAAGGTAGGCTGTGTGAATCACCTTTCCCTAGTCTATGGCCTTGGTGACTGTCTCGAAGAAGTCAACCAGGTTTAGTAGGCATGATCTGCCCTTAGCAAAGCCAAACTGGGTCGGGTCAAGTGTTTGGTGGTTCCCAATGTCTTTGTTAATGAGTTCCATGATGATGCGCTCCATAGCCTTGCAGACCAGGCTAGTCAGACTTATGGGGCGATAGTTACCAGGGTCAGTTGTGGCCCCTCCTTTGTGGGGAGGAATAACCATTGCTGTGCATATGGCATGTAAAACTCAGTCATGAACATATGAAGGTACCAAATGGGCTAGTACTGCATGATTCTCTGCTCAAATAAGCATCCCAGTTATGTAAGTAGGGCATAGCAAAAAAGAAAATGACTCCAGCAGGATGATGATCACCTGTTTGTTAATTCTAACTCTCCATCATGGACTTGGGATGTTGATAAGACAGTCCATACTAGACATGGGTGAGCCATGCAGGGTGACACAGGATTCAAGGTTGGTGAGATGGGGGAACAAAAGGATTCTTAATCTGATGATAGAAGTTAGCAGTAATACCATGCAACAAAGGCTTAGCCAGAGGAATCACTACAAAACAATACTAAGAAGATATTTAACTGCTGCATTTATTAAAATATTCATGTATATGTATGTGTATACAAATATATATACATATTTATTCTTTTTAATGTACTTTTGAGCAAAATACTCAAATGTTGGCATCTGTTTGGTCAGGACCATTTGGTTGCACACAAACATATGATTGATGTGTGAGAGATCAACAAACCATAGGTAGGGGAATATGTCTTTCCCTGGCAATTGTGTGATCTCAGACTTAGTATATATAATTAGAAGGTGGGAGTGGGGGGATGCCCCCCCTGCAAAAGCATTTGGTTTTGCTTTTGCCTGCTCTGAGGTTAATCCTTGGAGCATGCACAGCGGTTGTCAATGTTCCATTTTACAAAGTTTTTATATTGATGTTACAGACATCAATATTTCATCTGTTCTGTGAAGAGCACAATACCAGTATATAGATAGATAGATAGATAGATAGATAGATAGATAGATAGATAGATAGATAGATAGATAGATAAACAAATAAATAGATAGACAACAAGTTCTATAGATGGATAGATACAGATATAGATATAGATTTAGCACTTTCAGATGTGCAAACAGAATGCACATTGATCTGGACTACAGGTCATCAGGAATGAGATACTGCATTTTGGTGGGAGTGGGGGGAAGTATAATTTGAGCAAACTGGTATACAAATGTCAGTGACTTTTGTGACCAATGGTTTAGAACTGACTCAGTTTTATTGGAAGGTCAGCTTTAGGTATACAGAGGAGTATACAATGATAGACCACATACTGTCCACCTCTTTTCCACTGAAAAAGTATGGCAGAAGAACAAATGAGTCTGCACCTAAGAGGAAAAATGACTATAGGGCCTGCATAACTCATTGGACCTGAAATATAAATATTTGGTTAGTTGTACCATCTGTATCATTACACGTTCAACAAACAGGACAAAAATAACTATGTGGAAGAGAAATCCACATCCTCATCAGAAATAGTAAAATGCACAATCCCACTGCTGCTATAGGGACTTGATTTGTTAAAAGTCATGCCATGTCCATTCATGGTCAGGGTAGTCCTTATTCTATTGATGAGACGTCTGCATGTTTTCTGCATGTCTGCGTGGTCTTTTCTTTGGATATTCCAGTTTCCTCCCATAAATATGCTGGTTAATTAATTTCTCTAAACAATACTTTTATCTGGCATATTGCATTTACTGCTGCCTTTGTGGCCTGGTTCGTGGCTGAAAAGTGTCCAGTACAGTCCAGTTCACTGTTCCAGTTAACAAATGCATACAACAGAGGAGGAAGACATCTTTTCTCAGGAGTTTCTGGGACTATGAATATACGTTACTGAGGCTATAGTCAAAGAAAGGGGATAGTCTAGCAAACCTGGCGATTGTTTTCCTGAAGGAGGAAGGCAGGATAGGCTGGCCCCAAGACAAGTGACTTTTCTACTTGCTATGACAGGAATGAAGTTTAAATGTAAAGCTCTTAACTGCAGATGTCTAAACATGAACATGTATTCATTTCTTTACTTCACTTTTGTCAAAGGGCAGAGTCCAATGGACCAGGCCTTTATTTATACAGAGAGAACATGAGGAAATATTCCCCAAAATGAACAGCATTAGAACCACTAGCTCCAAGAATTTTGCTTGTGATATAAAAAGAGATGTTAATGAGACAGATATATGTCTCAGATGATCCCAATGCTCTGGAACAGGCTCCACATCCATGTGAAGCAGAGTCCATTCCTAACCCTACTTAAACATAACCTTGACCAATGGATGAGAAATTGGAAATTCACCCTGGGTCAGGCCCCCGTGTCTCTGATAGACAGAGGCACACATTAATGCACAAACTAACATACCCCCCCATATAACCTCTAGAAACTTCCTAACTAACATACCTCCTCCTAATAAATGCCCATGATACATAGGGCCACAAGTGGATAAGATTTCATGGCTAGGCTTATACAGGTCCTGGTAGTCATTAGCTTAGTCCTATGAATGTATGTGGCAGACACTTTAAAGTATGTATGCTTTCTTTTGTTTCTGATTCATAGTTCTCTGGGATTTTTCCTTGCTCAGCAGAATGAATTTGTCAAGTTACGGTCAATTTAATAAACAGTTGCCTTATTTGTAATGATGTTTTAATAAGCACATGCAGACAATAATGGCCGCTGGAATCATAGAGAGTGGGGGAAGAAGTGCCCCCCCCCCCCACTTTTGCATCCAACGACTCTAAGTACGGTCTTAGTAGCAAGTAGCATGCATTAAAAAACACAAGTAGAAAATGCCAATTCCTTTCCTTTTAATTAAAATCGGATTAGGATCCGATAGTTCACACCGTTGTGCTCTGCCTCTGCTTCCTCGACACTTCCACTTGTGCGGGGGGGGGGGTTCAACTTCAGATTCCGGGAACTGGGCTATAGTGCAAGCACACTAAGCAGGTGCATTGGTCTACCTCCCCCCGGCCTGACTGACTTAATAGTTCAGTCTGGTCAGGGTTCAATGGCAGGTCACACAGGTGTATACATTGGCAGTTAAAACCATTGTGTTTGTGTGACCTTACCACGCTTTTTCTCAAGTGATAATCATCTGCTAGCCAGGTTGAGGTGAGCAGTCCTTGTTCCACTCCTCAAGCAGAATTTAAGTTCATTGCTGTCAGTGCCATAGTGGTGGTGGTATGTTAAATATATTACTGTCTACTGTCGTCTTGCAGACAGTTGCAACCTCTGCAGCCAGTATTTATCTATTTCATCTATTTTTAGTTTGGAAAACTGGGAGGGAAAGACATTGGGTGAGGGTCTTGGTCTAAAGCAATGAAGAGGTCGTTGGGGTAACGTTTTCATTTTAGTGCTTGTGCATACATAGACAAAGTACTGAAGGGGTCATTGGGGAACATGTTTATTTTTTGTGCTTGTGCACACATGGACAAAGTACATAAGGGATCCTTGGGGGAAAGGATTCATTTTGATGTCAATTGGGGGTGCTTGTGCATACATGGACAGACTACTGAGAGGATTCTTAGGGGAAATATTTCATCTTGGTGCTTGTGCATACATGGACAAACCAGACTCATTGGAGAAAATGTTTCATTTTAGTGCTTGTGCATACTTAGACAAAGTACTGAAGGGGTTGTTGGGGAAAATGTTTAATTTTCATGCTTGTGTATACGTGAACAACGTACACAAGGGTTCCTTGCAGGAAATTATTCATTTTGATGTAATTTTGTGCTTACTATGCACACAAACAGACTACTGAAAAAGTCATTGGGGAAAATGTTTAATGTTTGTGCTTGTGCATACATGGAAAAGTAATTAAGGGAACCTTTTGATGTCATTTGCTCCTTACATGGCATACATGGACAGGCTATTGGACAGGTCATTTGGAAAACTGTTTCATTTTGGTGTTTTTGCATACATGGACAAACTGCTTAAGGGAACCTTGGGGAAATTATTCATTTTGATGATGTCATTTGCTTTTTGTGTATACATGGACAGACCACTGAGGGGGTTGTCATTAGGGGAACTGTTTAATTTTGGTGGTTGTGCATACATGGGAAACTAATGAAGCAGTCTTTGGGGGGGGGTTAACCCCAAAGCATGTTATAGTTTTCATTTATTAGTTATTTATTGAGTGTTTAGGGTACTACTACATGGGTTTATAGATTTATGCTGGACCTTTTACTATTTGGAATCTCTTTCTCAGAAGTCCAGGCAAAAGGAAAATGGCCTATGGGAACATGGGTATAACATGGCTAGCCTGGCCTGTAGGAACATGGGTATAACATGGCTAGCCTGGCCTGTAGGAACATGGGTATAACATGGCTAGCCTGGTAAAGGTCCTATGGCCATTAGCACAGTAACCTCCCATAAATCTGTGAACCCTTCATCCTATAACTTTGTTTGGATATTAATTGCAGCTTACCGATTCTTGGTTTGGGGGCCTTTCTGTAAGAATGCAGTATGAGAAGAGAGTAGTGTATTATAATATCTCAGCAGTTATGCAAAGGTTTTCTGTGTTGTGTACTTTTGTCTGTATTTTGTTGAACATTTCAGGGTTAGTGCACTTATTTCCAAGGAATTCAATCCATACAAGTTGGAAACTTCTGGTAGAAGCCTTATTGTGTTTCTACCTGACTGGCCCGAGGGATTAACTGTGTAAAAGTCTTTTATCCTGCTGTGATAAGACTCGCATTTGCTCATTGTGCAAAGTCAGTTCCCCATGCCTTGTGTGTGTGTGTGTGTGTGTGTGTGTGTGTGTGTGTTTTTGTGTGTGTGTGTATGTGTGTCTGTATGTGTATATATAAATATATCTGTATATATAGATATATATATATATATATATATATATATATATATATATATATATATATATTTACATATATTATATATATATATATATATATATATATATATATATATATATATATATAGGTCTACATTAGTAGATCAAACATATTACAAGTTTGAACCACATATAGCCGAGACCATATGTTCAAACAAGTAATAGTTCTAACACTGAATCAACAAAAAACAAAATTAAACATCTGTAGCGGGGGGGGGGGTTGTGCCCCCATGCACCCCCCACACCCCCTTACTTAAATATACCAACTCCGAGATCGCACTACATTGTGGAAAACCATTCCGCACTGTAAGGAGATCTCCATTCAGTCCAATTGAACATTTACAAGTTCGAACATATGGTCTCGGCCATATGAGGTTTGAACTTGTTATATGTTCGATCTACTGAAGGGGACCCATATATATATATATATATATATATATATATATATATATATATATATATATATATATATATATATATATATATGTATGTGTGTGTGTGTGTATATAAATACATACATACACATAAATACATACATACACACACACACATATATATATATTTATATATACATATATATATATATATATATATATATATATATATGGTTCTACCTCACATAAACGAAACACCACAACACCGACAACGCAATCACCGAAACCACATAACCGACAGTACAAAAACATGAAATCCCACATGCCCGACAACGAAATAACCGACGGTACACAAACACGAAACCTCATACACTTCACACACCACAATCAACAACCAAAATACATTCCCCGTCCAAAAACCACATACACAACACAAGCACACCAAAATCCCTACAAACCCACACTAAACCTCACATACACAACTACCTGCAACCCTAACCCAAACCCTAACCCTAAGGTCCGTCACTACCGCACACTTACCTGGCCCGCTCCCTAACCCTAACTCACTTATCCGCCCTAACCCAAACACAATCACTACCGCACACTTACCTGACCGCTCCCTAACCCTAACTCACTTATCCGCCCCTAACCCAAACACAATCACTACCGCACTTACCTGACCCGCTCCTAACCCTAACTCACTTAACCCACCCCTATCCACACTTACCTTACTCGCACCCTAACGTCCGTCACTACCGCATACTTACACAGCCTTTTCCCATGTCGGCATCCTCGGCGTCGGTGCTTTCATCCGTCAGGTCGGTCTTCTGCTTGTTGATCTTCTAGGTCCCGTCGCGTCGGTCTTCTGCGCTGTCGATCTTCTGGGGCTCGCGATTTCCCTGTCGATGTTCCGGCGTGTCGTTGAAGTGAGGTAGAACCATATATATATATATATATATATATATATATATATATATATAAACATATATATTTATGCATTGTTGGAAAATACTAGGTGGACATAAGTACCTCTCTTGCTTCCTGCACCTATGAGACAATACCAGCTAATATTTGTACCAAAACCTAATCTTATTAAGAGTTTGCACTCTGAAATAAAAGCAGAGTTTTGCAGTACTGTGAACATAATATATATGCATTTATCTTTTCTGCATTGCTATATTTATGAAAAAAATGGCACGGCAGTTTTCCATTATTTACTTAGGTGTTAATTAAACTAACATAGTGGTTCTTAAATCAACAAAGTATGCCAATGTCTGCTGTAAGCACTGTATGCTATATTGGAATTTGCTAATTTCAGAGCACAAATGTATTGTTTTTTGGCTGATTTCTGTAAGGAATTATCTCGTTAAACATTTATGACAAATTAATATCTAACTCTGCTACATATGAACCTATTTAAACAAATAAAGATGATATAAACAGTCTTCATGCCTCAATACTGAGAAAATTGAGACCGCAAAAAATGCACACTGTATAACCCTCCAGCATGAATATTTTTGAAGAAGGCTTCAGGAAAAACTGCAATGTAAGCCTATTCCTCCTACACTAATTACAAACACTTGCCAGGTTAGATATGAGATTTCATTCCCACTGTCTGCTAATGCCTTAGTTGTGAATATGGAAAGGAGGTTTCTCACTTCCTATAATATCCTTCATAGTTTGTCAAATAATACTTCTGTTTTAACAAACTTTCAGGATACTTTCCATTGTGTAAGACATTGATAAGGCAGTCCTAAATGCACTGCACAATGACCTGCTAACTGCAAACACCATGTCAAAATTCTGTGTAGCTATATATTTTTGTCAGTTTCACAATAAAATAAAATATAAGGAAAGGGAATGATTGCTGGTTAATTAAAGTGACTTTTCTAATTTCTGGATTTTAGTGCATAGATAATATCCGATGCAATGGTCTCATGATGAATGCATTTGAAGAGAACTCCAAAGTGACAGTTCCTCAGATGATCAAGTAAGTAATTAAAATGGGTGTAAGTACATGTGCATCTGTTTGTGAGGTCTAAATTAGCTATACTTTATCTGCTGATGATGTGTTGCTGAATTGTTTTTTTGTAGTATTTATTTATTTACTTACTTGTTCATAGTCTACTTATTGTTTAGATAATATTTCACACATATTTGCATTTTTATAAATTACCCTGGGACTCAAGGACTAGGCTTTTAAGAAATACTGACTGATTTTTAAATGCTTTTGCAGTACAAATCACTGTGTGTGTGTGTGTGTGTGTGTGTGTGTGTGTGTGTGTGTGTGTGTGTGTGTGTGTGTGTGTGTGTGTGTGTGTCTGCACCCAGCATGTACATTCATGTATCTGTGTGTATAAAAAAAAAAAAAAAAAAAAAAATATATATATATATATATATATATATATATATATATATATATATGCAGGTACATGACTATTTTTGTTTACCAGGTTATGTCTGACTAGGCAAGAGGCCCATTTTAACTGGAGGCCCAGGGAGAAAAGCTCCATACATACAAATAGACAGTATTAAACAATCAAACTGAACATGTATTTATCAACCATGTGCAAAGCAAGTCAGTAAAGAAATTAGTTATATAGTAATAATTAGCAAATAATTAACAAATAAGTTAACAAATTTAACAAAAATGGCACAGTTAGTGATAAAAACTGGCCGTATGAGTTAATAGTGAGAACAGTATGATACAGTAATTGCAAGACAGAGAAATGCAGTCTGCATAACAGTTGAAGACAAAGCAGTCTGTATACATTGTTAACTGAAACTGAGTGTAGAATCAAGATAGCCTTCAGCAGTTAATAGTTGTAGCTGTGAGAATGAGCTAGTTTGGGGTAACGTAAGGGGGTAATGTAAGGGGGTAGTAGGTAGATTAACCATGAGTATGGCAGTATATAAATGTATAATCTCAGGAGGTCATTCACATGTCTACTGAAATCATACTCAGACTATCCAAGTCTATATTTTAAAGGCAATGAAGAAAATGTTTTGAGATGATGAGTTCATTAACTTCTAAGTTTTAAAAATACCGGCTTGGAATGTGAACAGTAATCTATAAACAAGTGGCACAAATATTAATAAATTAGAAAAAGTGCAGTGTGAAAAGAATGGAACAAATAAAATACTAAATAAAAACATTAAAACTGAGCATTTATATATAATGTGCTGCGCAAAGAAAATTACTTTCCCCCCAGTGTTTAGAGAGTGTTATAGGTTATAAGTATTTAAAAATCATTTCACAGTCTTGCAATATTTATACTTGCATTTCTATTCACAAATAAAAACAGCACATACACAAACTTAGCAGAAAAACAAGCCTTATAAATACGTTTATCAGAAAAGCATGGCTTTCCTGCATCTTGTGAAGTTCTTATGATGACAACTAAATACAAGTCCGTCTCACAGATATTGAACCTTCTGGTCATGGTTTTCTATAGGAAATCATTACTACAGTGGTTTCTCAGGGGACAGACACACACACACACACACACACACACACACACACACACACACGCACATATATATAGGCTGGGATTTTGGGTAGCTTGAGCTCGGGTGCAGAGGGACTGGCCATTTGCAAAAAAATACTTTTCATTAAATTTATTTTTTTATTTGATTTTGGTGGGTGAATCCTCGTTCAGTTAGAACTCAATGATTCACAGAGGAAAAGAAAATCAGATGTGGTGAGGAGGACTAAACAATATAAAGGAAATTTAGGAGAAATGTTTATCAATATTTAATACAAACTTCCAAATCTGATTGTTTATGCAGATGGACATCAACAGGTGTTCTTTATGGCTGTTATAGGTGGCTGATCCAAGTATTTTCTGATTGTCTCCTTTGGAAGTTTATTAAATGTTTGCTATGATTTCACAGATATAATGAGCTGATCTGGCACATAGCTGTAGTTTGAATCCCAGAACAAACATCATCTCATCCATGCATAATAGTTTCAAAAGATTTCCTATATATGACTTGAATCAGATCAAATAAGGCATATATAGACTTAGAGTCCTTATATATATAGATGACATGAACCTTCTTTGAAAATATTTTTAACTCTTTTACTTCATCTGTTCTTATGACTTTACTTCTCTTATCAAAAATGGGATAAACCTTTGTCAGCAATATGTTCCCATTTAGCTTTATACAATTTTACAGGCTCCTATTGTATGTTAAATGCATAATGCAATTGCTGTTGTGCAGAAATAAACCATTATGTTTCACTACTCACCTTCTTCCTTACTCTTTCAGTTGCCTCTAGAGCTCTTAGATTATTTCCAAATATTGTCTGTCCATTTCTACCTCCTACTTTATCTCTGCCCTAAGACATGACCTTGGTATATATCATAGTATTCTAAACTTAGTACTGAATTAATGCATCTATTTTGGGCACTTTTCTGTCCTGTACGACCAAACTGTGTTCACCTCATACCTTTGCAATATCTGCCAGAATAATTTGTTCATCATTATTTTACTTTATCTCTCTGGTCACTATGGCAACCATTTGAAAATGTGAGACACAACACTGCATTTGTCATTTGAGCTAATATAAATTTCCAATTAATATGAAGGTTATGGAGTCAGAACTGCAAGGGTGCAGTGATATTATTGTATTTTAGTGACTTGAAAAGCGAACCTGGGTCAAGGGTTGCATTTTTTTTCTGAGCACAGAATTATGAAGATACTGCATTATTGAAGTTACACTACCACAAAGAGCAGTGTGTAAATGTCAACTGTGTAAAAAACTAGCACTGGAGTTATTTATTTATTTTATTTATTTACGGGGGGATGAGATGAGCATGAATACCACATGAAAACTAGGCTGCCAACAGACCAGTGAGCTGCACTGGAGCATCACATCCACTGATGTCAATGTAACACAGAACCACATGTGGGCAGCACAGAACCACATATGTGCAGCACCTTTTGTCCTACAACCATCATCTATATTACTGTCTATAACACGGACAGTTCTTCATTTTTATTGAGGAGGGATACTCCATAACCACAAAAATGGAGAGCTTATATTTTATTTAAAAATATATCAGGAGAACTATGTTTATCAACAAGTGCAAGCTGCCATGAGCAGAGTCATATCTCTGTCATCTTTACTTGAGAACATGGTGAGCCAGAGCTTGCAAGTATCTGCAATTCAAGTATGCAACACAGTCCTGAGCAACGGCATCCCCCTCTCAGCCTGCCAGACATATGTCTTCCTCATTGGTGGCTTGCACAAAACACCATCATGATATCATTATCATGGCTCTACTCCAACTGGACTTTGCAGATGAGGGTTACAATCATCAAACATTTCTATAGCAAAGTGACCTCAGCCTGTGATGCCAGGACTCATCACTGCTCTGCACAATTGTGTGCCATGACACCAGTTTAGTGATAAGAGCTCTGAAAATCCTGGGTGGAGGGAGACAGTGGTGGATTCATGATCTTTCTACCATCCCAGATACCAACTCGTACATATTTCTTTGACGCAATCTAAGACTGGAGAGGCCACCTCTAAAAACAAGCCCATTAGACAATCAAAGGAAGATGGTGTCTCTTGCTACAGATAACCACCTTATCAATTCTGACGTGAAATGCAAAGTGTGCTGTATACTGGATCCTGCCATAGTGGATGCCACAGTATTTTAGATAAATTAAATTAGTAGCCAGTGTGGAAAGAGATGAAGAATGAACTGTTGACTCTATTTATAAAACATATCTTTTGAAATTGGTTATAATTAATTTTGCCAGTAAGCAGATATCTAGACTCTCCACAGTGTCAAGCAGCAGCTCAGACAGGCTATCACATCCAAATTCTGATTTAGCAGGCACAACTGCAACTATAGGTGGCAGCAATGTCCATCTGAGTGCATTCATCAGATAGCTTTGGACTGAATGCAATTGCGTACATACACAGAATGGCATCAGGAATGCCCTGCCTATTACAATTAGTGATGGCATTGCAGACTCACAAGACAGTAGAGTCACATCCTCTATAATGCATTCATTGACTGTGAAAAGAAAGGTCCCTTGTCAGTCTGTTAAAAAAAACTCTGGGTTAAAATCTTTTATTGTTGACAGGATGCTTGACACTGTAATTTGTGTTATCAACACATTCTTGGCACTATCTTACAGAATATGTTGGAACACATACAGGCTCTGACCAGCATACTTCTACTGCTGTTACTTCTGTTTTGTTGGACCTGTGATAATGCCCAAGCTGCCACACCACTTCTTCTCCTCTGCTTGGTGCCATCATGGATGGCCTTAAGGATGTACCATCAATATGACATTTTCTTTATGATACAAATTCAAGTAACCATCTAGCTCCAGTTTGTTCTTGCTGTTCCGTCTTAGAGGCAGGCAGTTTGGAGTTCTTAGATGAGATTCTCACTTTTGCTTCCATGATGTCGGATTAACAAAGGTGTGCCCTCCTTTATGTTATATCTTACTATGGCAATCAGGTACTCTTTGACTGCATCCCCAATGGATGGTTGTGAAGCTGATGTGAGGAATAGTGCCTGTTGTATTTGACAATGTCTGTGCTTTTAATGTTGGCTTGGTTGTATTACATATTACATGTGTGATTTGTGTAGCTGAGGCAAAATTTCCATGCCTTCACAATTTTAGGCTTTTACTCTACTCACCTTGAAACTACGGGTGCCACTTTTCTATGTGTCATTATTTCAAGAGGGAGCCAACCATTATATTTACTGTGGCTTCCTTCCACTCCAGAATATGAAACAATGTACATACTTAATAAAACAGCTGTATATTATAGCAATAATCCATGGCTGGGTGTAGGTAATGCTGGATTTACCCAGAGTTGGAATAATTTGGTCAGAGGGTCGAAGCCCGCATGACCATACAAAGCCAACCATGGGTAAATCAGCATTACCCACACTCAGCCATGGGTCACTGCTATTATACAATGACATTAAGAAATAAAATACTTACTTTTCTTAAATAATGTCCTTGTATAATGGTGCTGTGGTGTTCCTCCTCTTTGTTTTCATATTCTGGAGCTTTCTTGGCATATTGTGCATACATATGGGGTTTATGTCCCCATGCTTACACAGCATATTAGTGCTTTGAAAAGGAAGCAACAGAGAAAGGAAGATCTCTGTTGCTTTTTTTTTTTTTTTTTTTTTTTAATAAAGTATGAAATCGGGACACTTGAGAGGTATAAGAGAGGCAGGACAGAGAAATAAAGGAAAATCAGGTCTGTTTTCTTAGTTTTGCATAACATACCTGATTTTCCTTTTAATTTCTCTTTCCCATCTCTCTCATACCTCTGAACTGTTCGTCTAGATTTCAAACTTTATTATTATTTTTTTACAGTCAAGAAAACTAAAAAGTTGTAGCATATATTAATAGAAGAAAGTCTGGGTGACTGGACTTTTTTCTGTTGGTATATGCTCAATTTACAACAGGCATGCTAGTTGGGCTGACCATTCAGCTTACTCGTTTTTGAATGTTAATGGACAGCCATTGTATAATTACTTGTTTTGTTAACCTGGTTAAAGTAGTATAACCCACACAGAACCTTTTTTAATCTCAGTCGAGCATATAGGCAAATAGAGGCTGAGGAAATCAAACCCTACACTACAGGAAGAAGCTTATTAATAGTTCATAGCTTTAGTCTTCTGTACTAACTGCCAGATACCCATTTTCAATTAGAACTCAATTAATATGATTTTCAAATGATTCCTTGTATGCCTTTCATGTTGCTTCCTCTGACATCTGCCTAACAAAAACTAAATGCGATAATTTACTCGAGACCTTCCATTTCTTCCCTAATATAATATACAGTCTTGCATTACTCCATGTCACTGTCACTAGTGAGCACGTTCCCATTCGGTCATCTGAGTGATCCATACTACTACTTTGCCAGCACAATCCAATGATTCTGTACCTTCCTAATGTATGTTTACCCAATGTGATTTGTTGTACTTGATCTAATATGAATCAGCTAACCTTATGTTGACCCCACTGGATTTCTATCTTCAGCTGTTATCACTTAACAGCAGTGAATTCCAATCACTCTTCTAACCTTCTCATTGCTGTGGCTAAGGCAACCTTTCCATTGTCCTGTATTCTCTCTCTGTCTAGATCTGCTACCCATTTCATTTTGATGGACTCATAGACATAGGAAGATAACACATCCCCTTTCACTTACCTCTGCACCCGCAAAGTGTTTGTCCATCACTGAATCTATACTAATCTTTCTGCAGCTCATGTACGAATACCAGAATATCCAGTTTCCATGACTGGCCTGCTTTTTTCTATGCGAGTTCAATATCAAGAATCCTGAGAACAATCCATTCTTTTTCTCTGTTTCATTCTTTCTCACTCTCTCTCTCTCTTCTACAATTTCAGGATTTCACATTCCATGAAACTTCAGTGCAGCACATGGATTTTCATATCCAACTACCAACAATCAGCTTTTTCATTTTCTCCTGTATGATCTCCGGATCAAAGTATGAAAATGTGTTCTGAGAAAATGTCAGAATTACTTAGATGTTTCTTTCACCTATTTGCTTATAAATAAGCCTTGTTTGGAGGGAAAAATGGAAGAAATAAAGAAAGAAAGAAATATTAATATGGCTTAAACCATCTTCAGCATATCTTTCTTTGTCCTAGTAAACTGTTAGAATAAGTCTGCCATGCCACATCAGATGTTATGGTGGTCAGTTTTTAATTATGTGCTATTAACATCACACCTTCATACTGTCCCTGCAATCCACACTAAAAGCATCTCTAAAAAGTTCAGCTAAATTCTGAAATGCATTTTCTTGTGAAGTTTGTATCACTCCTACAGACCCCATATTATGCATATTCTTGGTTAAGCATCCAACCATCCTGTCAAGCTGTTGTATTACAAGGTAGTGCCATCTTTGCCAGAGAGAGTACATATGCCAGCATAGCTAGCTGGAGTTTTGTAAATAATTTTATGCTATTTGACTATCACACTGATTTGTACAGATTTTTGAGTTAAAAATATATTTGTAAAGTTACTTGTGTTAAAAATGCATCAACAGTACGTCCTGCTGGACAGAAAAAAATGTATGCATGTATATTAGATTCCGCTGATCAAATGAGTATGTTTATTAGAGAACCATGGAAGGTTGAAAAGTTTGAAATTGTGTTATAGCTTTCAGATGCTGCCACAGATCTTAGCAAAGCTCTGTGTGTGTATTGTATCAGAGTCAGGTGACTGGAGGTGATGTCATCCTCTAGCCAGCATCTGGTTTCTTTGGAATCCTCGCAGCAGCAACTTAATCTGACAGAAAAGATTTCTGACAGGATATATATCTCACACATCCATACAAGCAAAAAGAGAGACATCAACTGGCTTTTGATGTGGTAAGGCACTCAGCACACATCAGTTTGCCTTGCTTTAATAAGTAGTCAGGGAACTGTAATTCTTTCGTTAGGGAAATTTAGTGAGAATAGTATTGTTTTCTGCATCTGTGAAAAACGATCCAACTGCATTATTTTTAATATCTCTGTGGTTGAAACTCTGTTGTTCATTGTATTCAGTATTCTCCTGTTTTCTGTTTTATTATTTATCATTAAATATTTTAATACCTTTCATTGTGACTGATCCTTTAGAGAATACTTTTGACATCTTGAGAGTACTTATGCTTGTTTTAGTGACACTGTGGCTGCTTCTGAAAGCAATGCTGCTTTGGTCACACACTATTATTTGTATTAGTATTCATTTTACACACTATAATTGGGTACCTTTTGTAAGAGCCTTAGGGTAGCTGACTGGTGGCAGCATAATTACCTCAGAGTCCAGGCAGAAAGGGGCACAGTTAATAAATCTGTGCCAGATTTTCCCAGGTGTGTATGTGTGTGTGTGTGTGTGAAACTCAAATATCCAAGTGTGGGTGTCAGCTACTGGGAACAGGGACACAGAATGGTCAGTATAGAGATTTGTGTGGGTCTGGAGAGAGAAATAGAGTCCAACCCGAGGTCTGGAGCATACTTCCTGTGTGCTCTTAAGGAAAATTGTGCTTGGTACAGGGAATAGCATCTGAAAATACTGTGTGAAACCATCTTTGCTCTTAGTGACCATCCCTCACCAGAGTCACCAGTGGTGAAGACTGAGTCTCCTTGATTGCTGCCCCAGAGGAAGGACCTTCACACAAGGTATCATTGTTGCATTATTTATTTTTATTTTATTTATTTGTTTATTTTTCAAGTTTAGGTAAAATTACTTCATCTAAGCATTAACAAATAAACCACCAGCAAATTATTAAGAGCACTTGTATCATAATAAAAGTACTGTACAGATTTTAAAGTACTAAAAAAATGTGTGCTGAACCCTGCATCATGTATGTGCAGATGATACTGCTAGAGTACATATCATAGTTATAAGTATGATTTAGCAATGCACCATTTCTTCACCTTTGGTCTCTCTGTTTATCTTATTGAAATGTTTTACCTAACCAAAAGTAACATGACCAGGAAATGTTGCACTTTGCCAGTTGAACTCGAACTTTAAGGTTCATGCTTATTCCTTTTTCATGTTTATGTATCAATGGAACTTGCATTCATCTAACAAATATATCAACATCTATATTCTGTTCAGTATTAAGGAATGGTAAACTGCTGTATGATTCCCATCTGCCTTCTGTTCACTAAAAGACACTCCAAGACAATTGTACATTAAGTTATTACTTCTTTTTACCTTTTACCATTAAAAGAGAACTATCTGAATGATAGGCATATATATCACAGGCTCAAAACATTGACAAAGGACTAAATGTACTTTCTTGATAAAATGTTTGGGTACAGTTTAGCTAAAAAAGTATAATATCTGAATGTGAATCCAGTAGTAATACAGAAAGAGAATGCTCATGAAGTAATTAATAACATAATATAAAGCAATGCATAAACACAAGATGCAATGAAACTTTCGACTAAATAGTCACGTAGATAAAAATATGCATGATTTATTTTACACAGAGTAATATTATTGGAATAATATAGACATATATGCATAATCAGTAGTCTTGTCTCCTTGGCATACCACCGTCTTAATATATGTCTGATTTAATAGCTTAAGATCTGTGTACATAAAATTTGCTCTAACTTTAATATATGACTACATGATATTACACTATGTGAATTATGTACAATATTAAAGAGAGTTTATTCATCAGGTTTAGTGGAACCACTGCCATCTGTTGTAGTAGGGAATTGGTCCTAGTGGAAAATTGCCCTAGAGGAGAAGTGTGGCCAGGTTTGTAGTAGCAACTGAATTTGTATATTTCTCAGCTAGTTGTGGTTTTAGCAGGCTGTGAAATTATTATAGGACACTGATATTTTGTGGCTTTGTAAGTATAATATTGCGTTATGTTATGTTATTAAGTATGCTATCAAAGAACCGGCTACTGTTGCCGCTCTTTACCACATATTATTTTACATACTTTGCTAGTTAAAAATCTTAAAGACTGCTCTAAGGAATTAGCTAGGATATCCCTACTGACCTAACACAGTGTTGTGCACGTGGAATGCTCTAAGCATTCTAGTTCCCTGATCCAGCTAATTGCACACTTTACTAGGGAGAAACTAGAAGAATAACTGATATGGCTTTGTCTGTATACATATATTACTAGATACCATCTTCGTTTAAAGATGCTCGTCAAAGGAATCATTTCGTAGGAACCTTAATTAAATAAGGGTTCTATAAACCTACTATATATTGTTAGGACTCTCGCGCTTACTAAACAAAGTTAGCGCTGCGCACGTGGAACGCTATAAGTGTTCCAGCACCCCTGGTTTTGTTACTTTTCCACTTTATTAGGAGGAAACCATACTATCATTGAACTTTTTATATTAAATTCAACATCTAACACATAATCTTCCTAGCCTGGATCACCCTCAGTATTTTGTCCTTTACTATATATGTTTTGTATCTCTTCTGGTCGTATCACTAAATAAAACGGACCTCCTTCCTGGCTTATATATTGCTAAGGCTGGTCTTATTTGGCTTATCTATATCATAATCATAATTCCTCTGATTGCCGTCGTAGCAACTTTTGTATTACTAAGTGCTACTTCAGATTATATAATCATAGTACAGTATCTTAGATATACCCTAAAATACCACTCTAAAATCTCTCCCAGGGAATTAAATATAACTTCTTCATTGGCTACTTCCATAGTGTTTGATAATACTATGCTCTCGCATATATAGATTGATCAATGCATGTGGGCTGCTGTATGACTTAACACTGCCTTACACTGCTAAAATACATTTTCAGATATAGACCACATTAGATAACACCCTAACTAACATCACTGTGTTGAGACAAGCCGCCTGATACGTGTAGCTAAAACAACACTTTACAACTTTGCAAAATGTCCGGATTTTAGTAGAGATTTTAGTACCATACAGTATTTGTGTTATTTATGTACTGTCTATATGTTTAAATCAAATGAAGTTCTTCTCTGTCTAAATGTTTTAGAACAATCTAAAGTATTTGAATGTTTTTTGTATCAAATCTATGTAATTGTGGCTGTATACCTGTTTTTCTTTTGACTACAGCTCCTAGTATTATCTACCTCACCACCGTCTCTCTTCCTACTTTTTATCAGCCTGGTGAACCGGTACTTTCAGAACCTAAACACCTGCAAAACCCCTCCTGGAAAGTCTTTGGAAAATAGTCTGGACTCTGAAATTATCCACCTGCTCCCTGAGGGCCAGCCTTTTTTAAAGATAGTGAAAGTATGTACTGTTCTTAATACCAGACATTTTTACCAATACTTTTGGTATAAAAGCCTGCTACGCTAGGCAAGTTTCCCACTCAAGATAGCCAGCAGCCTATAACCCCCCCAACTATATTTTTCTGTGCTTTTAACCAACACCCCTAGACAGCCTCTACTCACCTGTGTGTATTAGGTCTCCCAACTCCCCCTTGCCTGTAGCCTGACCCCCCTTTTACGAGGGATTTGTGGCAATCAACTTACTGGCCACTATGTGGCACCTTACCTCCACTGTTCTGTATCTCAACCACAAATATCTCTCTACTTGACCTACTATCCCTATTTTTTGCTTTGTCTTTTTCTTCAGCTTTATCCCTTCTTACATGTTTTTCTGTATCTCTCTACCCTCATACCTGAGTAAACTAACTAAACTCTACTTCTCTTACAACTTACTTCTGCTTCCTCTCACTTTCACACTTACCTGCAGTTTACTCACATTATTCTGATTGTCTTCCTTGCTTGTCCACTCTCTTGAATCTACCCGCTCCATTCGCCCTCTGGCCACACTCCGCTCCCCTACCCTGCCCCCAATTCCCACCCACCCCAGTGCTCCTACATTTATAGCTCTCATGACCACACCCCTATCTTAACTACCCAATCAGATAAGTACCTATCATACAATCACTCAACCTCTTCTACTGAACATCACACCCACTAATTAACTAACCCTCCTCCTACCTTTTTACTTAACCTAAATGACTTCTCCTTTGTTGGATCTACAACCTACCTTCTCCTCCTTTCGTACGTCCCCACCTTTAAAATGGGCACAACATCTATTCCCTCACAACTAAAACCAGTCATCTGCTTATCCTTTCTTTCCTGCCTTGTTACTACTTACCACTTAACTTTTTATGAATACCCACTTTACTCTACTCTTCCTTTTTCATCTAAATATACCTTTACACCTATATCAACTCTCTCTCCTACCTTCTCCAACCTCATTACTCAACCCAATTACCTACTAGCCAAATACCACAGACTAGCACATTTCAAGTTAAGCAAACCAAAATCCAGGAAACTTATAGACACCTTTCAAAAACTTCTCCAGTCAAAGGACATTAAATTCCTCCACTTTCTGTTGTACGGAGATATTAATCCTAACCCTGGGCCACATCATACCAATTCCAATACCTACAAGAAACAAGACAAAGCCACTTCTCTATCATCCACCAAACCTACCAACTCTCTCTCTATTGCCCATCTCAATATACAAAGTATTTGTAACAAAACTACTCAAGTTCATGCCCTTCTAGAAACCCATCATTTCAATATCTTATGCTTAACTGAAACATGGCTAAAGCCTACCATCAAAGACAATGAAATCTCCCCACCTGGGTATAACATCATTAGACTAGATCATACTACAAAAAAGGGTGGAGGGGTAGCAATTCTCTATAAAACACATATGCAAATTAGTATTATAGACCAGACTCTTAGCCCTGATAATCATGCTGAAATTATCAGCTCTAAACTTCAAATCAACAGTACTAAGGCCTTAAATATCATATGTGTTTACCTTCCCCCAGGGAATAACACACTTGAATGCACCCTTAGCTCACTCTCCAACTACCTCCCTCAAGAAACACTAGTCCTAGGTGATTTCAACATTGACTGGTTTTCCTGTAATAGTACAAACCCTACGTCCCATATAAACCTCTATGGCTTCACACAACTTATAAACAGTCCTACCAGAACTAATAACACCAACAATAACAAAACCATCTTAGACTGGATTCTTACAAATACTCCTCAACAAACCTACCAATCAGGTACTCTCCCTGATGATCTCAGTGACCACTCACTTACTTATGTCATTAGGCATAAAACCAACCTAATTTTACCTACCAAAAACAGAACACTACGTTCAAAAAAGCATTTTAACTCTGAAGAATTTCTAGATGAATTACTACAATGTAACTGGTGTCCACTAAAAATATCTCCCTCATAATGAAGCAGTAGAATATTTTAATTCGACATTCTTATCTATCCTGGATCATTATGTCGCAAGTCGCACTATTAGAACCAAAGCTAAAGCAGCACCCTGGCTGACCAACAATACTAGGCAAAAAATCATCCACAGAAACAAATCTTGGGCTAAATGGCGTACCACTAAGAATCTAACTGACCACCAAAACTTCAAAGAACTTAGAAACAGCACAAAAAAAGCCATCCTAATAGACAAAAAGAACTATTACCTTCAATTACAACAAACCTCCAAAAAGGAACCCAAAAAATTCTGGACCAGTATTAATAATCTTTTCTCCCCAGGCCAGTCTATCACACCTAACCCCCAGGACTGTAACCCAGAGAATCCCACACAAACAGCTAACGACTTTAATTCATTCTTCACTAATACTATCCAAACTCTAGCCAGTCACCTATCTCCTGACACCTCTAAGCTACTCTTACCTACTCTAAATCTACCTCCTTCTTTTCACTTACAACCTGTATCTACCTCCTATATCTTATCACTGCTCCAAAAACTAAAACCTACTACTCCTTCTGCAGACAAACTTCCTGCAGAATTCTTGCAAATAGGAGCCAAACCTATTGCCTATCCCATTTCTATTCTGATAAATAGATCCTTAAAGGAAGGTATTTTCCCCTATATTTGTAAGATATCGCACATCATCCCACTTCACAAAGGAGGTAAGTCTAATGACTTCTCTAACTTTCGTCCTATAGCACTCCTATCACCCATAGTTAAAATCATGGAAAAATGTATCCATAAGCAACTTCTTAACCACCTTCTGCATAACAACCTACTTGTGAACTGTCAGCATGGATTTAGACCTTCCCACAGTACTACCAGAGCTCTACTCTCCTTTACCAACTCCATCAACTATAACCGTAACAATAATAACCTATCATCCTCTATCTTTATTGACTTATCTAAAGCTTTCGACATGGTAAACCATAAACTTCTTTTGCACATACTAAAATCTCTCTCACTTGACCCTCCTTCCTTAACTTGATTTACATCTTACCTAGAAAACCGCCAACAGGCAGTTCTCTGGAAAAATGCACTGTCCAATCTCCTCCCTATCTTTCTAGGTGTACCTCAAGGCTCTATCTTAGGCCCCCTTCTATTTTCCATCTTTATTAATGACCTCCAATTAGCTATCCCATATACTACCTTTATACAATATGCAGACGATTCTACTATTATCTGCACCGCTAATTCACAAACTGAACTACAGTCAATCACTCAAAAAGCTTTTACAACTGTTGAACAATGGTTCTCTGATCGTTGCCTACTCCTTAATCCCAAGAAAACTAAATTGCTATTGTTCTCACCTTCCCGCAGATCTACCCCACTAAACTTCACTCTTTCTTCCACTGATAGCACTCTCATCTCTCCAGATTCAACTACTAAACTATTAGGTATAACTATTGACAATAATCTCAGCTTCGAGACTCACATCAATAACACAATAAAATCAGTTAATAGAAAAATCGGATCCCTTTATAGAATCAAACCCTTCCTTTCACCCAAAGCAAGGACCACCTTAGCCAGATCGCACCTTATCTCTACACTTCTATATGCCTCCCCCATATACACGAATCTTTCCAAAAACAACCTCAAGAAACTAGCAACACCTTGCTCGATTTAAAACAGGATCCCCATTTAAAACTCACCACTGCCTGAACCTAAGAAAACTAGGTTGGCTTGAACTCAAGAACAAACTCATACTTCAACAGCTCTTAATAGCTCACAAGATCCTATACCAACCAACTCAAACACCTATACTCTCTAGCCTCATTTCACCATACAATAACCTGAAACATCTACGTTCTTCCAACAAACTACTGATTAATATAACCAAACCCAATAACTCTGCAGGTGATTGTCTTTTTTCCAACTCAGTTGGCAAAATGTGGAACAAACTACCCTCTGAAATCCTATCTTTGTCCTCTTTCCACTTTTCAAAAGACAGCTGAAAATTCATCTCAATAAACACTGGCTTTGCTCCTGCACCAACCCAGATTAACTCTTTTTTTTACCTCCCTATCCTTTCTTCTTCCAAAATTCCTACAATATGTGCTCCCTACAGCCTTGATAGCTCTCCCTTTATGACATTTATACAGTCTTATGTAATTATCTTTGACAAAAAAAAAAAAAAATATTACATTTTTCTTTTTTTAAGACATTTGTTTATTATACTTTGTATTTGCCATGACTATTTTATGTATTACATGTATTAACTTGCCCTGATTTAAAGCCTTAGTATTTGCATTGTCTATCTTTGTCTAATGTGTTTAATCTCTGGAGCTTTTCTCCCCGGGCCTTTACTGAAAATGGACATATATCCAGCTAGACTAGCTCAGTCAACAAATGTAAAATAAAATAAATAAATAAAAAATATTCCAGGAAATTATTTTGTTTCAGCTGCAAATGTGGAATGGGGTAGTCCTTTTTAGCTGATATAGTAAAAGAAATTAAATAGCGTTGGACGCAACAGGGCAAACAATGATTGAGAGACTCTGTTACTATAAAACTGACTGAAGAAATTCCGATGCAATGAGAGCAATAATAATTGTATGCCATGAGGCTAGCCAACATCTCTGAAGTAGCTGCACTTGCATTCATTCTTTAGGCGAGACTTGTTATAAAGTGTATATTGTAGCCTTTGAAATTTAGCCTGTCTTATCTCTGGCCTTTGTCTCTAACATCAAGCTTAAAACTGTTCAGGGCACCCTCTTCCAGCTATTCCAGTTCTGAAATATGATAAGCACAGAAATTAGGTCCATTTTCATCACCAAGAGCAATCCTCTAGCCACTTTAGCAGTTGAAAGAAAAGGGTTCCTTACACAAGACTGAACACATTTCACTGAATGCCACACAACAGTGCCACATAAGGCTGCTACATTGTTTAGACAGTTACTACCTCATACTTTCAGGTCCTTGTTTATATATGGGGAACTGTCCTGCAGCCCTGTATGGGATGCTTCAGTCCCTTACCCCTACCACTTAATTATTAACATTCTGAGATTGCAAAGCCTTGTATGTTAGTGCAGAAACCAGTTTTGCCAAAGATGATTAGCACGAAAAATTACAAGGCTATGTGAGCTCAAAATGAGAGTAACTAGGTATCAAGGGATGCAGGAGAGCTTATCTCCCTGTGTGCACACTGTTATACAGATTATATTCTTAGAGCTGTGTTTTCAGGTCTGAACTCTCTGTTTTGAGGGATTTTGTGCTTTAGGTATTTTCAGTATCAATATTTTAGTCTTCAGTATTGTAGAGGGAATCGAAGTGTACTCTAGTCTTTTGTAAAGAACCTTTAAGAAAGCAATGCCATGTAAAATGACTGAATTATAACTAAATGCAAATCCAGTAATGAGAAACAAATACTAAACACTGCATAGTAAAAAACACTGATCATCCCAAATCCTAGCCCTATAGTACAGAGGGATAAATTCTTGACTGCACCCCAGATTTTCCATATTCATGTAGTAGCATTGAAGGGACTGGCCAAGGAGCAGAGTTTTAGATCTAGAGCCCACTGCTGTTCCACAGTCTGGCACCCTTCAACTCTAGGCTGAGGAACAGAAAGAGGTCAAGGAAATAAAAATCAAGGTGACCCACATGACTAAAAACATGCACTTTAATCCAATGAATGAATAAATAAATAAATAATGACATGCAATGGAGGCCTAAAAGGAAAGATTAGAGCTTTCACACAATAAGTGCACTTATTGCATGTCTTTATTTATTTATTTACTGGATTCAAGTATATGTTTTTAGCCATGGCGGTCACCTTGATTTTTATTTCACTGATTTTATTTGTGCAAGATCGACCTTTGGCTTGTGGTATTTTTCTACTTCTTTTAAAGATGTAGCAGCCTGTTTGTTACAATCTATATCAAGCACAAATCACAAAAGCAAGCACTGATAAGCTGAAAAATAAGTATCTGACTTTGTTTCCATACTGGCATTCAGAAATAGCAGTACAGAAGTAAATACCAGTACTGCACTACTGACAAATCAACATCTGCTGATCACACCCCCTAATGCCTTGAAACCTTCACACTACCCTAGGAGGATGGGAGTGAGTGGCCTACGTCAGCTAGCCCATAATGGTGGGGGGTGGCAGCTTGACTCACTGCACTGGCAACATCTGCAACACTGCAACATAAAAAGCCTTTCATGTCCGTGCTGTAAGAGGTGTTTGTCTTTATTGGAGTGCTGTACATGAGTGAAAGGTTACATGCATTTCACAAACCAGTTATAATACAGCTTGGAAGCTGCTGAGGGTGTGGGGTTATGACAATCTAGAAGATTTACAGAATGACCCACCCCATAACACCCAACCCTCATCTCTACCAGGGGAATGAATGTGCTTGGAGGGTTTTTGCCCTGCTGGAGGAATAAATGGGTCAGCTGGGTGCAGGAAGAGCAGCATTAGGCCAGTCTTTTGGACAAAAAAAAGCACACATATCACCCTTTACCCCACATTTCATTATGCAATACCAACAGTTCATAAAAAAATTCAAGAGTGGGAAGGAATAATAAGCTGCAGCCATTATAAGCTCAGGAAAACATGATCTAGTTCATATGAGGACAAAAAACAAAGAAAAGAGAATATATACTAAAAAGAAACAAACCCAAGGAGGAATGCTATTTCAGCTGCTATTTTTACAAGGTAAGAGAACACATTTGTAGATTTAACCTTTTTTTAAAGTAATAGCATGTATTAGGTGATCCCTGAAGACTAGTTACCAATAGAAGTACACAAACAACTTGATGTGGCCTAAATCAGGAAAGAAATGGAAATAGAAAAGATATGTATAATGACAAAAATTAAAGTGAAATTACTGAAGAATGTCTTTCAGAGTGTGAAATAAGGCTTCTTCTAGTGTTTTCAGCAGAGAGCTTTATTTGTTACAAAAATCATCCAAGAGAAAGACATTTAAGTAGGACAAGCTGATTAGTCCACCAATAAGGTCAAGGTATTGTACTTATTTGTTTGGAAGACCCATTCAGGAAATGGCCTGATTATGTTTTAGCATTACTTGACTGGAAAGAAAATGAATGTCTGTGCTTTACATGGTAACAGGCCAGAAACAGGGGAAGAGCCTGTCTACTGTAACAAAAGTTGAGCTCCAGCATGTATGCACCCATGTTTAGATCAGTGCATGTGTCTCTGTGTGTGTCTATGTGTCTGTCTGTCTGTTGTACAAGGTAGAAAAACAACTGAAACAAAAATAATTTCTTTGATTTCACTGATTCTCAATGTGTCTTTCTTTTTTTTTTTTGTTAACAGATCCGATGCTAGTCTGTATTGTGATGATGTCGATATCCGGTTTAGCAAAACCATGAACTCCTGTAAAGTCCTACAGATTCGCTATGCAAGTGTAGAACGTTTGCTGGAAAGGCTAACCGATCTGAGGTTTTTAAGTATAGATTTTCTCAACACATTTCTTCATTCATACCGTGTATTCACTACAGCAGAAGTTGTTCTGGACAAATTGATTACTATTTACAAGAGACCAATTAGTGCAATACCTGCCAGGTAATTATACTTATTACTAGGATTACGTATAGAAGTTTGATTTTTGATTTAGTGACTCTTCATTTTCAAATGCTGTTCAGATGTACAAGTTATTGCAAAGAATAAAACACGACGACAGTGGAACATAGACATGAGTTAAATTTATTGGGCCAACATAGGTTTTGCAATTACTCAGGCTAATGCCAACTTGAAAGGCCAAGTAACTGCAAAAATTATGTTGCTCCAATAAAGCTATTACATCACATCTGTGTTCCAGTGTCTTTGTTTTTTTCCTGTTAGTGGATCAACACAGGATTTCATAATTTTTTTTTTGCATCAAATAAACTAATGCTATGACATAGACTCATATGGCTTGCATTAAGGTTGTAAATATGCTTCCACAAGTGTCTCCAAGCAATCCTGTAAGTCAGTGAAAAGATTTATCTTAAACTATTCATAACCACAGCATTCTACTGCACAGATTGTTGCATTTTCAGTCACGGGAACATGATACAGTTATTTTAGAACATGTAAAAATAAAAGCAAGAACATGTTTTTAATGTAAAAGCTAGAGTGTGAACTAAAGATGCTGCAAGAATCATTCTACTTTTGCTACGAAAAGATTTGAAGGAGAGATGACTATGTTGTCATCAAGGATTACTTTATACTTTCTTTAGTGCACTTTCAGGGTTGCCAGGTTAATGAGACATTTGTTTTATGAGGCACAATGCAGACATTTGTGGTGCCCATACAAAAAAAAAAGAAGAAGAAAGAAAGATAACACTACTGTTAAGACTGACCATTGTGGGGGTCCTAAGTATTCTCTCAACATTACAGTAAAATATCAGTAAAGGGTAGAAATTTACTGAATACCATCCTGAACATATCCCTGCTAGATGTGTTAAGCTAGATATCCCTGCACCCCCTTTTTACATTGTCCACAATACCATGATGTTTCTCTTATTCAGCAAACCAAACCTAATTAAAAATTATATCATCTTTAATGGCTTTTCAAATAACTATTGCAGTACCCTAAATGATCATCTTGCATCATTTAAGTGCAACAATATATTAGCTTACACACACTTATACACACACACACACACACACACACACATATGTGCGTATGTACACACGCACAAACACATGCACATATGTGCATATACACATTCACATGCACACACACACACACGTGCACACACAAACCCACACACACACACACACACTCTCACATGTGTGTGTGTAAACACACACAAACACATGCACATATGTGCATATATACAGAGACTCACATGCACAAACATACACACACACCACAATGTGGTGGTGAATTATTATAGTACTCTACAATGCTTTAAAACAGCTGCACTGACAAATTCATCGATGTGAGATAAATATAGAACACAGTTCTGCAATAAGCCAATAAGCCTAAATGGTTGGTTATAAATCAACAAATTATAACAACAAAAGCCTTCGAACTTTACCCATCCCATTGTAAGAAAAAAAAATTAAAAGACTCAAGGCTTCATTCAAGGTAAAGTGTGCCATTAGGTTAGATGCAAGTCAATAAACATATTCACAAAATGAATGGGAAGAAATAAGAATATAGTGTGACAGATCAGAAATGGAAAATTAGTGTGGCATGCCAGTAATATGGATCGTAAGATGGGTATACTTTTGCGCATACCATTCTACAGTGCCAAATGTAAGACAGCAAACAGATACACCTAACACACACAGACATATAGATTTTGAGCAAATTACAGGCCACATAGGGAATCCCCTCCAATCTTCCTACCTACAGCATGATCACAGCCAAAATTATATCTGAAATGGTCACCTCTGCCCTCAATAGGGTCAGAAACACCAGTGTAATGGAACCATATAAAAAACAGATGAGGCAATAGGGAGCGTCATTTGTGCAAGCAAAAATAGCCTAGTATACACACTTCTGTACGTTTTTGGTAGAGCATTAAAAATGGCTATACCCCTAATATCTGTGAGCAAGATTTTGTGGTTCCTACCAGTCCAAAAGGAATGTCATTCCACAGACCCCAATACTTACACACTCATCAGTTTCACAAATGAGTTGTACAAGGTGATGCATAGAATCATCATGAAACTTATTCAGGCAGACAATGGATACCACCTTCTCCATTTATAAAAATAATTGCTGTTGCTATTGCCTACCCAGTCACTACATTCATAAACAAACCCATCATGGGAAGTATAGTGCCCCATTGCTGGAAATAGACCCCTCTGGTTCCCCTACAAAAACTTGGCATTTACTTTAACAACTGACATTTTATCATCTTACTTCTTGCAATTTCACAAATTATGGAAAGATTCATCCATAAATAATCATAGATTTTAGAACTCCATCATGAAAGCAGCATAGCACTTCTTGACCTGGATGAGCATGTTTGTGATGAATTTCACACTGGAAAGAAGAACACAGCACAACTGATTCCCCATCATAAAGTTTATTCTTTTAGAGTTTTGGCTCAAGGTCTTCATAGAAGTAATCACCAGTGGCAAAAAAAACTATTTAAATAGCATGTACCACTAAAACCAATTATCAGATTATAAAGAAATATTGCGACAAAAGATCTTTCAAAGGATTACTCCTTCTCAAGCCTTGAGGTAACAAAGGGTTATACTTTAAGATGAAACTAGCATCCAGGTTTTCTTTATACTTGCATTCTGTTATCTAGCAATCAACTTGTACTGGACAAATGCAGGATGGCAAATGTTTATGATGCCTATAGCATGCACTGATTGGGCCTGGAAATGGGGAGGGACACAGAACTGATCATACCTACACTGCAGTGTATACTGTTCCTACTTCTAAAGATGTGCTGCCAAAAATGGATGTTCCTGTAGTAATGTATACACACATGAATGCAGTTTAACCAACACCATCACGTAGTTACATTTACAGTGTCCTCTCCTCCCCCCATGACTGGAGATAAATTTGCATTTATATGAATGTGTCCCCGATTCCCAAGAAACACGTCTATATATTATCCATGATGTAGCAGTATATGAGACCACTGTCAGTGAATTGGCATAATGTGTATTATTACTGGGGGGGGTGGGGATTTTGCCACTTAAGATTGGATATCATGCATGAAATGAGACTTGGCTGTGTACAGAGGGATGCAAATGAGAATCAGAGCTTGGATGATGGAAGTTTCCATACTGCATTCATGACCTAGCTGCAGCATCATCTAGCCAGCACTATGCATTGGTTTTATGGACAGTATAATTTTAAGAATCAGTATTAACAGCCTTACCCAACAAAATGAGTCTAGACCAGATTGTGTCTATCCTGTTCACTGCACACTATGGTCTTCAGCATTCATTGGTGTTAACCTGGGCCACATCATCAAGGACACAATAAATATATACACTCATGTGATGTCTAAGCATTGCTTCATCTTCTCCCTGATTCTGCAGTCATTCATCGGTCCCTGATTTATGATAAATGCTACAATAGCATCACAATAAGGGGAACACAGCCATATGCATATGATATTTGGCTGTTTGTGTTTTGTAATGCATACGTTTTAGTAACACCTGCATGAGTGGGTCACAACAGTAAATAATGTGGTCTGTATGTTGTGGTCTCTCATTGCATTATGTTTTTCTTCAGGCAAAGTACTACCTGCTGTGTTGGTGATGACACCAAATGTGGTCTGCTCTGTAGCACATATCTGCAGTGTCAGATGGTTTGTTGTTTCTGTCATAATTTCAGGTGTGATGATTGTACTGCACACATACAGGCACACTTACATATCTATATATAGATATAAATATGCATGTGTTTGTGTGTGTGTATATATATACATATATTTTAGATATAGATAGAGAGAGACATACATGTACACGATGTATTATATGGACCATATCCAAACAGTTATTGACTGTGGCATGCTTCTACAATGTCTATGTCCCTCAGTATGTGGTAGATGAGGGGGCTGCTGTTTGCAGTTTCTCTTATTATTCAGCAGCTGTTCTTTAGCACATTCTATTTATATTCCCACTGTGTACAATGTTGCCTTTTCCATTATGTTGGAGAATAGAATTGTGAGGCACACCACCAGGGCTCCATTGCCCCTCATGACTCTGAAACTACAGCTTCAAGTGTGTGTCACCAGATTGTCTTTAACAGATATCCAACATTTATTCCATATAATTGTTTATGTATGTTGCCTTTTACTGTTGCTAAGCTGGTGTTCTATACTGTTCTATGCCTCCTCACAGCCAGTGCTGAAACTGCAAATGGGTGTTAAAACCAATGCCATAAGTTTTATCCAGCATCTCCAAATACTCAGTGACACTGTATAGTGCTTAATCCAAAAGTACAGTGTAGGGGAGAGGCACACAACATGTTGACATCTTGCGTGCTGCTTGGATACTTGGTTTATACATCCTGCATATGCCTTGTACCATCACATACCACCTATATTGAGGAACTGTTATACCAGACAGTGAGCATACACTTAGACATTTGTGGTTTAGTGGAAATCTCAGAGCAGTGAGTAGAGGCGATGGTGGTGGCTGGCCTGAGGAGATGTGAAGACCTTAATTACAGGTTTTATAGATATATATATATATATATATATATATATATATATATATATATATATATATAAACACACACACACACACACACACACACACACACACACACACACACATATATATGTGTGTGTGTGTGTGTGTGTGTGTGTGTGTGTGTGTGTGTGTGTGTATGCGCATGTATTCAGCTGCACTACTGGTTATAAGCATACCTCTTTACTGCTATTCTTTAGGCAAAGCAGTATGATTTTTGTCCTCAAATTTGGTCTCACTCCTCCAAATTTACAAACTTTCTTCTTAAAGATAGACCATTTTAAGGGTAGATATTAAGTAAAGTAAGTTTGTAAAAATATCCCTTTTCATTAACTGCAAGGAATGTAGTAGCTGAATAATTAAAAAGTGCACCTTTTGGTGATCTTATGCTATGATTTTTGAATGCTAGTGCAATTAATTTAATGATCAAAGATTAAGAGGTATGGTCAGGAGATACAGGAACTGCTGTAAGACATAGCTTGTTGATGCTTAGAGGTGAGTAGTAATAGTCTCACCAGCAGACATTTGAAATGTGCCTGTGTTCTGTGTGCCTATTGATTGTAATGTTTTTTATATGAACTGGAGATGGATGCCCACAAGCATCACATACCTGCAGACCCCGGGACCTATTATTTAGCTGGTCTAAAGTTGTGGCATCTTATCTGCACAGGTTCATTTGCTCCCAGCTGATTTTCTATAAAGACCATCTGATGCTGGTATAGTCACTGTAGTACTTGCTGTCACTGGCAAAGTGAAACTATTTGCAATTGTTTTGCTACTGAAAAGACACATCCCAGAAATGAAGAATGGATTCTTAAATATAGACGCCTTTTTAATTTTGCTCACAAACAGCATATTGCTAAATGTCTCACTCACTGGTTTGTATTATTCCTTGCCCTATACAGTGGTCTTGTTTTTATTTAGGCATGACTATGGCCCATGTCACATTTTATTAAATAGAATCCTTCTTGGTGTAAAATTACACACAGGGTTATGCTGCATGGTGTGAATGTACAACAGAGCTCCACCTCTCATTAACACACAGAAGTCACATCTCCAGATGTGCGAACACATGTTCTTTAATGTTCCTGGTCTAGTGCTCAGTAATGTTCTATGTCTGTTGGCATGCAGTGGTGGAATTGCACATGGGAGTTAAAAGCCATGGCTGAAGGGGCTATCCAGTATCCCTAACCACTTACATCTATTGTGTAGCACCTAGTTCAAATGTACAGTGTAAGGGAGACCCATGCCACATGTTGGCATCATGTATGCTGAGTGAATGCTTATCTCATACATTCTGCATATGCCCTGTATCATCACATGTTACTTATGTATTGAGAGAGTAGTATACTAACTAGTCTCTGTCCTGACAGCAACCACAGGGACTGTTACAGACCATTCAGTAGGAAAAGAAAAGAAAGTGTTTTTGAGCAACTTTGGTCATCTGTGGTTCTGGCTGAAAATGGCTGGTTCCTTTTTGATGACAAGACTGCTTACATCATTTCATTTGTTGGAAGAACTTGTTGCAGATATATTCTAAACAGGTGCCCAGTAACTTGCATTCTGGCAGTGCTGAGCAAGAACAGGCTAAGATGGACTTTGTTAGTATCAAAACTGTTCCACGTTTGTTGGCTGTACTGACGTTACTTAAGTTCATTTTCCAGATTCTTATTGGAGAACATGTTATCAACAGATTTTGTGCCTTCCCTGAATCGGAAAAGACACATGTTCTAGGACATCACATATATGCTCCACTGAAACTGATTTTTAGTACAAACCAAGGATCTGAACTCTGTCACAGTCTTACACCATTAACTAAAGCTTATTCTTGTTCTGGTTCTACAGACTCTGATGGCAGTGAAAATATTTCATTCTGCTTAAGGATAGTTTGCAGTTTTCAATGGAAAGGGGCTTTACAGGTTCCAATGTGAATATGCTGCTATTTTACTATCTCTGCCTTGTTGTAAGCTTCTTTTTGAGGCCCCAACACCCTGACCCACAATGAGTCAAATACCAGTGTCATAAACTAAGCAATTTCCCTTCTATGAGGAGTCTGTTGTCCTCCTTTTGTGATGTTCTTATAAAGGGCAGTTAGGCTTATGGTTACTAGTATGCAGACCACCCTATATGATAATAAATGCACTCTTGTTAGGAATCAAACACAGGTGCCAACATTACACAAGCCTGAACAATCTTCCACATGGTGTTAACTTATTGAAAGATGAAGTATTTTTGGATTCAGTGTAAAATGATATTAAAATCATGCATTACCAATATAACAAATGTGTTACCCTTCAATATACCTTATTTGTGCCCACTGTATTCAAAGGGAAAAGTTCTTACGTGCTATAATGTCTGATAAAACCATCTCCTAGGTTCAGACTACTAAATGTTAGATTGAATTATTGAATGACCTTAGTCTTCCTTGTGCTTCTTTACAAAGGTATCCAGAACTATCCTCAAAGAACCATAAGTGACATGTCTGATACAGAATGACCGGACTAGAAATTGTGTGTTACCTCTGTCCTGCAGCTTGCTACTAATTGTGCATTTAACTGCACATTTATGATTACTCAGCCTATTTCGGTCTCCTGCTTTACCTGTCTATGAACATTTCCAGCATTTGCTCCACCTAGGATGATATCACTATTACATATGTCAAGGACCTCAACTGAAAAATAACCCATCTTACTGAATGCTGCTCATCATGACAAATTAACTAATTAATTATTCATGAAGGCTCCATCTGGGGCCTGCTTATAAAATGTAAGAGTATACGGAATTTAGCAGTACCTGCTCATTGTGAGTTTTATGAATTCTGTCCAACATTTCTCTTGCCCTTGGTCATTAGTGAGACTGAACTATAGATGCTATACCGCTCAACAGAAAATAATTCCAAGCTCTGTAATGATTTTATTTTGAGCCTATATTTAAACTGGATGCTTTATCTTTTGTACTTTATATTAATACAAACATTTGTATGTTACACTGTAGTCACTATTCTGTACAATGAGACAGAGATAAAAATTAACACATATGGCTGCGCAGCGGTATATGGTAACTTAGAACTGCAGTGTTCTACAACAGATACAGCACAGCCAGTTGTTTAAAGCAATGCATACTGCTATTTTAATGCCAACAATCACATACAAACTCAGCAAAATAACTTTTACATATTCACCAGTTATTTAATTACCAATTTCTGCATGATAAGTTACTTTCTGTTTTTTACAGATCACTGGAGTTGTTATTTGCGAGCAACCAAAACAACAAACTTCTTTATGGGGAACCACCAAAATCTCCAAGAGCAAGTAGAAAATTTTCTTCACCACCTCCTCTATCAATCTCAAAATCTTCATCTCCTATCCGGAGAAGGAAGCTCTCCTTAAATATCCCAATCATTACTGGAGGAAAAGCTTTGGACCTAGCTGCACTGAGTTGCTCTTCAAATGGCTATGCAAGCATGTATTCTTCCATGGCACCCTTCAGTAAGACTACACTGGATATTAATAAGCTTTATGTGTCTGGTAACTACTCCAATAAATCATCAGATGAAACTGACATTCCAGCAGACCGACAAGAAGAATTGCCTCACAGCAAATCAAGTAAGTCTTCATACACTAGTCTTATTGATTAAGTACGGAAAGGTGAATGTTGTCAAGGCAACCGAGTGCTGTGGATTCAAACATTTGTAATCATTTATATTAGGAAAGTCACTTACTGACAGCCTGCAATGTGGTAGTCTATAGTCATAAATGTCTTTACTGCATCAGAGTATAAAAATACCTGCCTTAATTGCCTTCTTGACTGAATCAGCTGTAAGGTTATTTTTTAGTTTCATAATGTTTACATTTAAAGTGACTCAGATTTTCTCAGTGTGTATACCATAACCTCAAAGCTTACACCTGCACATTTCATTAGAAATGTATTTGGTTACCTCTTACCTTTCTTTGTTAAATGATTGTAAGGGTAAGGGCTTTTAATCATTAAACAGTGTGCATGTCTAAATGTGTGTGTTAATACATTTTTGTTGTTTTTGTGCACATGTATGTTAATAAATTTTTGTTTTGTTTTGTTTTTTTTGTTGTTTTTTTGTAAGGTACCTATAATACTGTAGCTCTTCCAAGTCATGTTTTACTTACGTTTTTCCACTCAGTTGATTTTATTCAAAAGCATAACAAAGCAGATATGTATTAATGCGAGGATTTTGATTTTTGATGCTATAACTCCATGAACATTACTACTGAAAGAACAGATAGAAGCAGATATTATGACTATATAGTTGTAGCCATAAAGTTCCAGTTTGTAGTTACTGTGAGTTCCTGAATCTCTATTAGCTGTTGCTCATGTAATAATGCATTAGCTGGAATATTTGTTTTGTTAGCTGAACCAAGCTGTGCCACTTTTCATGTTTCAGAATTAAATGATTAAATGAAGTTCATTATTATATAGAATTAGCAATGGAGTTGTTGTATCTTTCGGCTTTTCCCGGTTAGGGGTCGCCACAGCGGAACTCCGGTCCACTAATGATTGGTAGTTGATTTTTATGTGCCGAGTTACCAGCCCTGATGCACAACCTTCAAAGAAGGTACGCCCATTCACGCATGTCTCCACGCAGAAGACGCTCTAGCTGAGAATTGAACCGGACAGCGTCTTACTGTGTGGTGACAATGCTACCGCAGCACCACCACTACAGTATGTTGTAAAATTAAGTCTAAATAAAGCATGAGCACACTAATTTACAATAATTGTTGCATCTTTTTTAAGGAAACAATTAATAGTTTTCTAGTTAATTTTAGATGTATGTAACTGAATTGTACTTTTTTCTTCTGTCCATGGATTCTCTGAAATTGAAGGCCTTCAGCTTTGTGCTTTATCTAACTAATACACTGGTACAGCAGTATGACCTTATGCAAAACAGTGCTATATTATTAAAGTTTGGGGTGAGACAAAAAGCCCTTTACATACCTTGTACATATACTACAAACAGCATTCTTCTTTGTGGCCCCCTTTGCCCATTTTTCTCATCACCTAGAATTAATCTGTTTACTGAGGTACCATGCCTAATAGGCACCATTTTGCTGCTCTGTTGGTGTAAGCACTGAATATTTTTAGTTTTATTTGCTACAAAACAAGAAAGACTAGCAAGTTAGAATTAATGTGAATATACGAATGAACGGGCCATGGATGTCATTGCATTGACATTTTTTAGCCTTTACCTGGGATCAGCCAGAGCAGGAAAGAAATTGGCTGGCAACTGCTGTGAAAAATAATGAATACTTGACAGCTGATGATATATAGAAAGATCAATGTATAAACAGTGGTTTGACATATATAACTCATATTACATCACTGATGGCAATCGTCTAACTGCAACAGAGATGCACTCTCTGTGAAATAAATAAGTACATTAAAATAATGCCAAGCTTGAAGGGATTTCCTTCTAGATATGAGTTTTTAGTGGACATTTATTTCATAGTGTATCCAAAATACCTTAGCATAAAATATAGTTCATAGGCCTAAAACAGCCTGTTGCGCTGCGACTGGTTTCCTGCAGTACAAATAGATCTTTTTACAAAGACAGTATCTGTGAAATATACTTCCACACTAATGGAAGCCAGGTTTCATTAGATTTTCTTGCATGTATTTTTTAAGACAGGGTTTCTCTTATTATTTTTTCCATTGATACTTTAACCTGAGATTTAACTCACAAGAGAACTAACCAGCAATGCTACCATTGTCTTACTTATGTGTAAAAGTATCATCAGAGATACAGTTCATATGTGAAATTACACTTTATACTGCATGAAAGCCAAACTTAGTAGGATTTCATTACAAATATTATTTGCAAGACATAGATTCTACAGGGGTGGTGTCATTATTTGTGCCTGCCACCTTTAATACAATTCACAAGAGGGAAAGCATGCCACACTGGTGTTTTCCTGCTTGTTTGGCTTGTCTGTGTCATTTTGCATGTCTGTGCGCATAGACAGACACAGACACACACACACACACACACACACACACACACACACGCACACACACACACACACACACACACACACACACACACACACACACACTGTGGCTGGGATTCACTGTGATTTAAAATGACAATGCAAGACTAAAGCTATGATAAGAAGTTGTGCTAATAATGATGCAACATGGATTGAGAGCAGCAAATGCAGAGAATGTAAAACACAAAACAAAGCTACTGAGCAAAAAAAAAAAAACATGGATTAATGACTCCCAGGAAACAGCTTATCCTCAATGCCATTAGCAGTGCAGAACTATGCTACTGCTTTCATAAGGCTATAGCACAGAATAATACACCACTGAAAGAAAAGATGAAAACCCTGAAAATATCTGACAGGAGGAGAGGCATGAGAGGGAGACAGACACACAAAGATACAAAAAGAATGACAAGGCCATTTAGCTTACAGTATATGTAGTGGAACTGGAACTAATCCAGAAACAGCCATCAAACTGCTAAGCAATCTACAACACAAACAGATAAATGAAGTTAGCACAACATTACACAGCAGCATGCTATAAAAGAATATGCCAACACACTAATACAACAAATAATATAAGGCTATATGGTTTGGGTAACTAGAGTGCAGAACCACATACAAAAGAGGAATTAACAGAACACATAATGACATGCAGGGATAAGCAAACAGTGGCCTAATATTATGGCAAATCATAGGCAAGCCATTAGCAATCAGCACAAATATATGCGGAGTATGCATATAATAAAATACAACATAGTATACCTACAAGTAAAGTAGCATAAAATAGGGGTATATAACTAGCAATGTGTACACATACAAGCCCCAGAACCAGGAAGAAGTTTAAAAATTCACATAACAGTTTACATGGTATGAACATGTAGCACAAGAAGAGATACTCTACAAGTAAGACCCAGATGCAAGGCAGGAAGCAGTTCAAGTAGACAAAAGATTGGCAGCACCAAATTCAGTGTAGAGCATTAAAAAGCATCCAAAAACGCTGATAAGTAAAGTATTTAAACTTTTATTAAATATAATAAACAACCCAGAATATTCTTTTATTCCCACTGAGGAAATCCTGTTGGCTGAAACTGGTCTGGGTTGTTTATTATATTTAATAAAAGTTTATATACTTTACTTATCAGTGTTTTTGGATGCTTTTTGATGCTCTACACTGAATTTGGTGATGAACATGTAGCACACAATATGCTACATGTTCATACTATGTGAAGTTTAAAGATTCACATTAACAGTTTACATGGTATGAACATGTAGCACACAGTGTGCCAATATGACAACCTTAATGCACCAAGGTGAGAGTAGCTGCATCATGGAGGCACAGCATAACACAAATTTGTTGTAACAGTTACATATTGCATTTTGTTATCCATACCCATTCTACCATGATCCACTAAAGCAGAACACATAGATCTTACAAAAGTGAAATTCCTGATGAAGGTAGTAACAGGAAGCTGCAGCTCCAATGGAAGGGCACCTGCAGGAGAAGGATAGTTGTGATCAGAGAAACAGCCTATGGGATTTCCTGTGCTATCCCTCTGGCCACATGGGTGTTGTTTTACTAAGCTCCCTAAGCAGATTATAAAAGTCCTTGCTGCAAGTCAAAACTAAATAAGACACAATGAACTCTTCAGCCATACTAAAAAATAAGATAACTCAAAACAACCAAAATAAATTGAATACTTTAATAAAAATTCATGAAAATAGTATGGTAAGTGCTTTCATTCTAGTACAGAACTTCGTCAGACAAATCCATTAACACTATTACTTTAATTCAATATACTTTTCATGATCACATGTTCAACAGCTCAATGCTTTAACCTCTTCCTTCTCAAAACCACTTTAAAATTCTCTCTGTCATTTAAACCTGGAAAACTGAAGGTATTCACTCTAACCTGCCAGCAGTATTCCTTCTAATCTAAGTCATCCTCTGAATTAAATCTTATATCAAAATGCTTCATTTGATCTATAACTGAAAAAACAAAAATGGTTTTAGTTACTTCATTCCTATGAACTTGTAATACGTACTTAACTAAAGCATTACTTACATCTAATTTTTGATAACATGCAAATGTCCATACATTCTCATGTGAAATTCCCTTGTTTTCCATCCTATATAAAAGGCTGGACATTTTACACACAAGGCAATGCAGACTACATATTAGTAAACTTCATACTCAATTTAACATCAGAATTCCTGCTTTCTATTAAAACACTCATTCCTTCTTTAATAGACTTACAAAACTTGCAAACGTAGCATTTAAACATTTCCCTTAAAACTACATTGTTATTATTTGATAGTCTTTTTTGAAAATGATCTTTTAAATCTTTTCCTTGTTTATAAAAAAATGGATTTTCCCCTATTATAGTCTTAAGCTCTGGAAAGTTCATAAGAAATCTCTAGTTACCTCTAACAACATCTTTAATACTTCATTGCTCCACTGAATTTGTTAAAGAAGCCATCTTAAAATCTTTCTTTGACTCTACCTTATAAACACTATTTTCATTTTAATTTATAGGTCTGTATTCTGCAGTTATTTTATTCACTACTTCCTCTAAAAAGTTATTTACTAACATTTTAGGGTACCTATATCATAAAATCTATGTTTCACTACATCACATTCTTCTTTAAAAAAAAAACCTTAGCCCTCCATTAATCTACTGGCTCTAATAAATTGGCTTTTCACTACATTTTTCTAAAAACTCAAATGATGCTTGCTATGAAAATGTAAGTAAGCATGGCTTTGGACTTCATTTTATATATTCTAACTTTTAACTGCATTTGTATACTGTCTATACTGTCAAATCTAAAAAATGAATACTCTCCTACTCTACATTAAAGGTAAACTTTATATAGCTAGTAACATTATTTACATATTTTATAAAATTCATAAGCTGTGCTCTATCTCCTTCCCATAAAATAAAACATCTTCAATAAAATTCTTATATATAACTATATTTTTATAAATGTCAGAATTATAAACATATTGTTTTTTCCAGCCTGTCATAACACATTTGAATAACTTAGGGCCATTGCAGCTCCCATCGCAACTCCATTTATTTGTTTGCACAGTTCATTATTAAAACTGAAAAAAAATATATGACAAAATAACATCTAACATTTCAGTTAACCTCACTTGTTTATAGGAAAAACACCTGAAGAAAGCATTTCCTTATTAACAGTTTCAAGGCCTTCAACATTTGGAATCGCCAAATATAATGACACATCATCTGATGTAACCAACAGCATATTTACATCTTTTGTTACCCCAAAATACTTTTACTAAAAATCAAAAGAATCTCTTATAAAAGATTTGCTGTTACAAAACATTTTTTTTGTAATAAGTTATCTACAAAAATTGCAATGTCTTCCATTTTGCTACCTTGACTTACCACAATCGGCCTAAAAGGTGACTTATCCAAAGTCTTATATATCTTAGGCAGACCAAAATAAATTACTTAACTTTGGCATCTTAAAATATTCGGCTCTCTTGCTGGAAAAATGCCTCTCCATCAACTATTCTTCAATATAGGCATCAATCATATTATATGATGCCTTAATTTCTGACCAAACCACTTTCTTATAAAAATTTTTATACCCCAGCAATAACTTAATTTGTTCACAGCAAAACTTATTATCCGACACCACTAATGGATTTCCCTTATCAGCCTTTGTAATAAATGCATCCATATTATTTTTTTAAATCCCATAAGGCCTCTTTTTCATTATTGCCTACATTATATTGCGTATTCATAGGCGTATATTTTAATAAATGTCTAATATCAGTCTCAGTTGTCACCAAGAAAACCTTTAATTCCAGCTTTAATGGGGGATTAAATATACTCAGTTTAAAAACTGAACAACTCACATTATTACTATTATTATAATATACACATTTCAAATTCAACTTCCTAACATATTCTCTACAAGAATGTATGTTGCAATGACTTTGAGTTTTGAAAACCATGTAAAGGTATTCCTTGAGAGCTTATTGGCTGATACTACAAGATGAGGTTATTTAAACCTACTGTGCACACTAACGTATTGTCTGAAGAAGTCTGGATATTATCCGGACGAAAAGCGCTTAACTTACTGGTTTCTTGTTTTTGTGTTTAGTACTTCACTGTGCCTTGTAAGCCGTGTTTGGGTTGTTGGAATAATTTTAATAAAACTTGTGGAAGGCCATCACCGTTTGGACTTGGTGCTTTTCTCTGTGGTTACCTAATCTCATACATATGTTCATAAATTCGTTGACCTAGCTTACGTTGTGTTTTGCCAATATAAAATGCTTGACATTGGCAACAAATAGCAGCATATACACCTCCTTGGGTATAACAGTTATATTTCCCCTTAATACTAATTTCTTTGTCCCTGATTTTTTTATCTTAGTTGTTTTTATAATATATTTACACTGTTGGCACATTCCACAAGGTAGCATTTGACCCTTACTATGCTGTGGTTTAACATACTCTAATAGATTTTATAAGGTTCTTCCTCTTCTAAAGACTACCTGCGGACAACTACCAAATGTATCAGCCATCCTCTGATTCTACATAAGAATGGTCCAATTCTTCCTAATAATATCTTCCACCAAGCAGTTGTCCACAGAATAAGTGCATATAAATGGGCACATTGCCTTCTTTTGGTTATTTAACCTAGTTTCACTACTGTTATCACCAAAGGAAGGACCTGTGCCTACCTGGTCGTTATTAATAGTCCTATTCTCATTAACATTTAGCCTATTAGAAAATAGTTGTCCTTGAACTTGGTCTGCTATATTAGTACTTTTCAAAATAGGTACAAAAATACCCATTCTCCGTTTGTAAATTACCTCTGTTTTGATAGAACTGACCAGCCAGCTGGGATATCCCCTGTCTAAAAACATGTTACTCATAGTATTACATTCAATCAGAAAATCATCAAATAATGTATTCATCCGAGCAGCTCTAACTAATTGGCCCTTAACAATACCATATTTAACATGCTTTGGATGACTACTTGGAAAGTGCAACATAGTATATGAATAAGTGGGCTTCCTGTATATTGTAGCCTTAATATTACCTTCACCTATCCTAGAAACAAGCACATCTAGGTATGGAATTTTATTCTGCTGTACTATATATGTAAATTTTAAAAAATGAGTGCTATTATTAAGGTCATCCATAAAAGCTGGTATGTCCTCCTTAGGACCAATCCATGCCACAAACAGGTCATCCAGGTATTTTAAATACATTCGAATATGTATAAAATATGGAGAACAAAATAAAAAAATGTTTTTCCCATTGTGCCATGACAATGTTAGAAAATAGGGGTCCGCAAGCAGACCCCATAGCTACACCCTCACATTGCTTAAAATAATGGCCTTCAAAATACAAATAATTGTTGTTAAGGACAATTTCCATTAACTGTGTATAGGTGTTGATTAACCCTTGTTCAAGACCAAATTCATCAAAAAGGTAATCAGAAAACCAATCAATAACAGTAGTGTGTGGAATACAGCTAAAAAGATCCTTAACATCTATTGTTATAAAGACTCCGTTGTCATCAAAAGGGGTCAACATACATTTTTCTAGAAATTGCCAAGAGTCACGGCATAAATGGGGAATACTAAGCACTTTGTCTTTCAAAGAATTATGCAGAAATTTAGCAATATAGCTTGCCTTTGACCAGCCGGAGTCTACTATAGGGCGAAGTGGGGGGTTAACAAGTCCCTTATGGATTTTGGGAACACCAAAAATGGCTGGAATCTTAGGGTCATCAGTTGCCATATAATTGTAATCATTGATATTTATTTGATCTTGCGTAACCAGGTCTAAAAGTTCCCAATCTATCCTCTTATAGGCTATATTAATTTTTTTGAGGGAGGCTTCACTATAAGTTTGACTGTATAACAATTCAAACATCTTTTGTGCATAATCATCCCTTTGAAAAATAACCATGCCTCCCCCTTTGTCAGGACACATATACCTTAGGTCCTTAAACCCCCTAAGTTGCCTTAATAGAAACATCTCAGAATCACTCAAATTAGATCTGTCTTTAACTTTCCCCACGTAATGGCGGAAATAATTTTCACATGTGGTCTCATAAATTTTAAACAAACCGTGCATTTCTGGGTTAAAAGTACTTGGAATTCTACATATATTGTTATTAAATACATAATCATCAGTGACATCATTTCTATGCAAATGTTTAAGATTTAAATTCCTAGTAAATAATTTTAAGTCGGCAATTAATTCACCAATGTCGTGTTTTTTACTAATAACAAAATTAAAGCCTTTGCTAAAAAAATCAGCATGTTTAGTTGTAAAATCGATGCTGCTGTAATTGTATATTTTAAAGTCATTGGTAGCATTAGATACAATGACAGGTTCCCTACAAGCAAAAGTCACCTCTATTATCTCCTCACTTGGTAAGAGGACACATTCGTCTGCCCTTGCTGGTTCCAACCAGGCCTCAGCAGGTAAGGATTCAATTGCTGAGGTCGTCTGTTCCTTAAACGTTCTGATCTCCTTGGCCCCGGTTCCTCTAAAGGGACATGCTCACCTGCAGGTGGCATCGCCTCAGCCCCAGAGGACCCAGGATTCATGACTTGATTCAACGGCACAGATGGAGGTGCAGGGTAAGCCCTTCCTGCTCTATATGCTTTCCTGTCCCGCTCAAGTTTCCTAACCTTGTGGTTAGCAATAATGGCAACAACACTGTCCACATGTCTATATATGGCTTCATATTGGGAACTGCATGCTCATCCACTACCTAACTATCAGAATTAGACAATTATCTGATTGAATGGTGGTCTGCAGAACTGAAGAATAATGCAAACTAAAACTGATGTCCAAGTACAAAAAATATGTATAGATGACGCACAATGAGCAGTATGTAGCACATAGACTGGGGTTTTATTGACCATACATGTCCTGACTTAATGTATCTACAAAGCAATGGATGTGTACTGACCAAATACCAAATGTAACACCAGTCACGTCCATTAGTACAACACATAATACCAGAAAGATGCACATACTATGTGCTATCTGTAAAAGGGTGCAACATAGTCTACTGCAGTGTACCCAGAAATGTGCAGTACCAAATTAGTTGTACACACACAATGCATTGCAGTTGAATACAGTCCTACAGCACCACTCCAATTTATTTCAAAAATATAATGGCAATTTGCAAGGCCATCATTGTCACACACATCCATACCTAGCCCAGGTGCAGCAGAAAAGTACAGCACATGAATAGCAACACACAGTGAAAGTATATCACTTAGTAATGTGATAGACCACCATATCTACACAGCAATCCTTCCCACAGCCTATGCTCATATATATATATATATATATATATGTATATTCATAAAGTTCATTCTTGGTGCCCTTAAATCACTCTATTATCAGTGAAGGTCGAGTTCAAAATGATACTCCTCTATGTCACAACAGCCAGAGAGTGGAAAGGTTTAGCACTGTCATTTGTTCTTTTATCACTTTTCTCTGGGTCTCTGGACTCTTCCTTCAATATCTGTATTTTTTCCTCAAATCAAACAGGAAATATAATACTCACCACCACTGGCCACCCATTTGGACTCTTCAGATGCTTTCTAATTTCTAATGGGGAGTTACAATAATCATGGGGAGTCTGTATACATTGATGTATAAATCTGGATGGTTCTCCTTAAAGGATGCCCTTCTCAATCCACCCTACTGCCTAAACTTAATGGTCTTAAATATGTACAAAAGCCACTCCATACTGTCACCTCTCTCCAGCTACACCGTAAGCTAGGTGACCCTTATATCTACAAAAGCTCACCCATAGTGCATATACTCCCCAGCTACACCCTAAACTAGGTGACCTTTATATCTACAAAAGCTCACCCATAGTGCATCTGCTCCCCAGCTACACCCTAAGCTAGGTGACTTTTATATCTACAAAAGCTCATCCATAGTGCATCTGCTCCCTAGCTGCACCCTAAGCTAGGTGACCTTTCTGTCTACAAACACTCACCCATAGTGCATCTGCTCCCCAGCTACACCCTAAGCTAGGTGACTTTTATATCTACAAAAGCTGACCCATAGTGCATCTGCTCCCCAGCTACATTTGAGTCTGAGTTAGGTGTAGATATCTGCAACAATTCATTCACTTTTTTACACAATGACATGCAAGAACATGCCAACCAGTAAAAAAAAATACGTTAGGCTAAGATCAAGCCATTACTTTTATTTCTTTGGATGTTTGCTTGCATTATGTGCTTTATTCATGTTGATGTTTTTTCAATTATTAACTGCTCTAACTATCCCACAAAGGGTAACCTATTGTGTCAGCAACCACTCTGTACAGTGAGCATTCACATCTATTTTCAGAGACTAATTAATCCAAAATGCATCTGATATCCACTGTATTAAGTAAATAAAAAACAAATGACTCAATGCTCATTTTCTTACCATGCAGTCACTTCCTGTTTTCATTCCCTGCCCAAACTCAGTTTTACCACAAATCTCCATTCATCCTAACCTAGACCAAAGCATAGCAGACATTAATACAAGGAATATGTGAATCAAAATGCATTTATAATATAGCTGGCTTTATTTTTATCAAGCAGACATTTATCAGTCTCTAGTAGCCACAATAAAGGAGAAAAAAGGTGCAATTGCAGCTTAAAAAAACAGTTATCCACACCTCAATGGAAATCCAGAAGACAGGAAACAGTTGATGTTCTTAACACAGTTTTAATGCAGTAAGAAACACACATAAACGATATTCCTTGAAAATACATTTTCGTCCTCAACTTCATAAATGAACTGCCTTAAATACTTCAATTAAATACAAAATCACCAGTAAAAACAGTATATCCCTGGGATTCCAAGATGGTGGTCATCTCAGTTGCACCCTCTCCACAAAGCTCTCTAACAAAGTTTGGATAATACCACTTATGCCAATTACCTGTCAGCTATAAACAGCTTAAAGAAAAGGAAAACCTGCAAGGAACCTGGTTGCATAAAAATCTTGAGTAAATCTACAAGTATCATCAGAATAACTTAGTTTTACTGCATAAAAAGCGTACAGCAAGAGTTTCCACGTATAAAATAGAGGCCTCAAGATTTCAGCACCTCTACAACAGACAGCGACCACGAGAGAAGCAAAAAACCAAAACCAATGCGGTAAAATGCCTAAAGAAGCTGAAGGTATGGAAACTCAAACATCCAAAACTAAGCTCTCAGCAATAACATCCCCTGAAAAAGAAGTTACACCTAAAAGGCAAAAAAATTCTAAAGCACAGCAGGATTTAAATAAAGATCCCTCTAAACAAAAGCCTGAAAACTCCTTTACTATGGATGATCTGAAGAGTGCCCTCCTTTCTCTACAAACGGCAGTTCAAGGCTTCTCGGACCAACTCAGCACATTTGGTGGAACTTTAAAACAGTTTGTTGAAAAAATGGATTCTGTAGAAGGAAGAATCAAATCAAACAAAATGGACTTAGACCAGCTAAAATCAGAACTGAAAGCCAAAGACAAGGCCCTGTCAGACATACACTCAAAACTGCTTGACCTAGAAGCGAGAAGCAGGAGGAATAATCTAATCATAAGAGGTGTATTGGAGAAATATGATCACAACCAATTGATACCTACAATACAGCAAATAGTACATTATTACACACAAGAGAATCTCCATCGGAATGCACTATTGAAAGAGCCCACCGAGCTCTTTACAAATCTCAAACCAGCACAAGCCCTCGATCTATATATGTGAAACTCCTAAATTTCCAAGACGTACAATATACTCTTTCCTTCTACAAAAAACAAAAACACTTTATGTGGAACAATTACCCTATCTCCATATCTCAAGATCTCCCTATGGAAATAAAGGAAAATCATCAGAAACTATCCCTGTACTGTGCAGACCTCATCAAAAGGAAGATAAAGTTCCAAATGCAGTTCCCAAATACTCTAACTTTCTACCAAAATGAAGTTACATATTCCATGGCTTCGCCTAAAGAAGCCAATCCGATATTCCAAAAATGCTTTGGTAAAATACCTGATGCTCAGGTATAATAAATATCAATTCATTCTACTTTAGGTTTTTTTTTCTCATTCTCTTCCTTCCCAGAGCAGTCGCTAACCTTTCTGATCGATGCTTTCTGTTACTGAACCATTTACACACCACCATCTAAAAGGAAAATACTTATGGTCAGCTCTATCCATCAGGCCCCTTCACTATGAAGGGAGGTTGCCAAAACACAACTAAAGTATGGAGTGCTTCCTGCAGTCTTCCTGTATTTTGTGGCCGAGATCATAAGGCTCGCTATGGATGCCCTCCTCTCCTCATACTCCATTGTCTCCCAGGATCCTAACCCAAAATTCGTAAATGCTTTGGTCCCAACATTAAAGCCTGCAACGAGGTAAGGAACATCCCTGAGGATCTTGAGCACAGTGTTTTCATTTCGCAAGTATGGTAGTGCCCTTCTGTTATAGCCATTATCTGTTTGTTGTTCAAGGGAAAGCGTTACAATCCAGTGTGCTCATGGAGTGACTCACTCCTGTTTTGAACCCCCGTACTAATAAATCAAGCCACCAGTAGGTGTTGCAGAAGCAGTAAGCAACTAGGGGAATCCCAGAAGAGATACTAACCACTACTCTGCTTGGGCCAATGCTCAGCTGAGGTTTCCCATGCCTCCAGCTGTTGCAGTTTGTCTGGTGGGGTTCCCTGTAAATGCCACAAATGGTCATACCCCTCTCTGCACCTGCAGACTTACTTTGTCAGGTTAGAATAGGTCAGGAGAGGAACGATAAATAAAATTTCTATGAGGAGACATCAGATATGGCGTAGAGTCTTGTTTGAGATTCTGAGCTTGGATTAGAGCTCAAATGAATTAGCGCAACATCTATATGAACGGACTATAGCTTATAATCTATTTCTAATGAGGTGAGTGTGGAACTGCTTACTTACTGGCGCTCTGGCCCATTTTAGACTAGGATCGGATGGTTTGTGTCCTGCGTATGTAGGGCTATCAAGGAATATTGCTCAGGTGCTCTAGCGATGTATAATATCACATACTTGATTTAACTATCTTGCTAGTCATTTTCTTATGGTGGTTGTAGCTCTTGGGAGAGCAACTGAGTCAGTTTTTGAGCTCGGAACAAGAGGAGGTTAATTTCAACTAGTATTTTGTCAATGTGTAAATAAAAGTTAAGTAACTGATCTAATCAGATGCCAAGTTATCTGAAATGGGTGGTGGTTTCACTTCAATCTATTGTGCTTCCGTGACAGCTAAGACACTAATATATTAATACACAACTCTGTTTTTTTTTTTTTAGATCTGTATCTGGGTAAAGTCATACTACTCCTTACTGCATACTTGGCATGATTATCTGTGTGAGGTCTAATTTAGTGATAAATTCACGTTTATGTATTGTTTGAAAGTATTTATAAAAACAAACAATATATCGTGTGCTGGTTTGTAGAGCCCTCTAATCTTCACCAATCTTAAACCAATAGGCAAACTTAAGGATCTGTTAATTGTAATTGCCTTAAGTGTTTGATACGATGATTCATGTATGCTCAGTTGTTTATTTTAACCTGTTGAAATACATGCATATAATCTGCTTAACACTGTTTGTAACTAATTGTTGAAACATCTCTCTTCTCTTGAACCTTTTTGTAAGGCTTTTTATTCACTTCTTTATCTTTTATATTCTAGTTAAAGGGTGGTCTTTGTCTGTATACCTCTCTAAGATATAATTTATTTACTTACTATAACCTTAAAGTCTTATAAATTCTGTCACTACCTTAACTTGGCAAAATCTTCACCTTAGAGCTTGTTGGATATGTTAGTAGGGTTTCTGATGATGACATTTGGAATACGTTTAATATTGTACATAGTATGTAAATTGAGTTTTTTGCTTGTGTTAGCTAATCCTAGTATTGTTCCCAGAATATGTTCACTTGCGAAATATTTTTTTTTCATTCTATCTCATATTTAGGGTATTTGTGGTTAGGCACAGGGGTAGGTTTGAGAGAGTATAGTGCTGCATTATCATTTGTAAAATATTGGTACGCAGGTGGTACAACTATATTAAGCCTCCTAATAGATCCTGGATTACTCTGGTTACCTCAGATTCGCATCCAACTCAAACTATGGAATATATAAAATATAGGTATGGGGTGGAAAATTTCTTCATGGAATGCTAGAGGACACCAAAACAAAAATAAAAGAAACCTGTTAATGCACCTCCTCTTAAAATCAGACTCGGACATTTGTCTTATTCAAGAGACTCACATGGTTCAAGGGGACTGGGGCAACGAAAAAAGAGGAAATGGGTTAAGGATATTATTTCAGCAGGAAATAGCTCTAACTCTAAAGGGGTAGCTATTATCATTAAAAACTCATTTACACCTACTATCCTAGACAAGGATTCAGACCACGAAGGAAGATGGAGTTATTTCACATACTCAACCCCATTACTCCCCAAACCAATATTAGTCCTTAATATATATGGACCATGCTCTGGAAAACAGGACTTTATTATGAAGATCTATAACCTCTTACTTAATTTCCCAAACTTTTATTACATCCTGGGGGGGGTGACTGGAATTCTGTAATTGATCCTAGCCTTGACCGCTCCACTAGATCTAAATCATATAACACAAAAGTCTCACTTGCCCTGATGGATTTAATTTCAGACTTTGGACTGATAGACCCTGTGTTCTTTGGGAATAGCATTCATAACAAAAACAATTATACATACTATTCCAGATGTTATAACTCATGGTCCCGTATAGATTTTTTTCTAATCTCCGATATATTAACAAACTGGCAAATAAAATACTGTGCTGACCCAAGATTTCTTTCAGACCACTCAAAGATTTCTGTATCTATAAACCCTGCGTATTACACCCCCCCCCCCCCACAATCACTATAGCTTCTAACTGGTCTTTAAATAAAAATTTATTACATAATTCTTCAGTTACCAATGAAATTGCACTAGCTTTAAAAGAGCTCAGTACTGACCCTCACAATGCAAACATTCATTATGACATCCAAAGGGCAGCATGCAAAACTGTGATCAGAGGTCTTTTTATACAAAAATCCACCTATCTTAAAAAACTAAGGAAAGAGAAAACTGGTTGATATCTGAAATTATGGATTTAGATGACAGGATCCAAATCAACCACTCCCCAGCCTTGGAAAAAGAAATGTTAGACAAACAAAAGGAATTATTTGTCCTGCACCATTCCAATTACTCACTGCAAGAACTTAGGTATATAACAAAGTATTCTGAATGGATTCAAACCCCTTCCAAAGTACTAGCCAGACTAATTGAGAATAAACAGAGATCACCCAGGATTAACCTTATCTATCACCAGAACACACTCTACAAATCAGATTCACAAATTATCCAACTATTCCATCAACTTTATTCCAATATCTATGCAAGCAACAATCAACAAATCCCAATCCCAGTGATAAAAGATTATCTTAACAACAATCCTTTCCCAAAACTTAATGAAGAACAGAAGAAGATCTTACTTGCCTCTTGCCACTTACAGCACAAATCTGATATAAGGAGAAAAAATGATAAAAATGCCCTTTGTAAGCATATACTAGGCAAAGGAACTGATCATATCTTTTCCTTTAGAGTAATTGAAAGTGTATTCAAAGACGTAAGGGGAGGGGATCTAAATAATTACTTAGAGAATAAAGAATATGAATGGATACTTAGGGTAAGTGCAGACAGTGAACCAGGTGTAAATAATAAAATCAGTATTAAGCCTGTCTTGGTTAAAATGCAACAGTATAACCTGTAATGCTATATAATTTGGTGATTTGCATAATTAATAGGTTCTTGATTGATGTTACATTGTGATTGGATGGCTGTGGTCACATTATATCTGTCTTGCTCCTTTTAAATGTATAGAAAAATGAAGTATGATGTTTAGCATTGAAAAAGGTTTTTTAACTGAAAGCTTTGCAATAAAGACAACTGTGTTTTCTGGCAGAGGATTTGTTTTTTTTTAATATATCAGTAACTGTTGCATCCCACTTTATCTTGTATCAGCATGTGAGTAAATAAAACTACTCATGTACCAACTCTTTTGCTCAACGTTTTCTGGAATTCATAAATTCCAATGCCTTAGATCAACTTACTTACACCCCCACCAGGGGCAGCAATATCCTAGACCTGGTCATTACCAACATGGGTGACCGGTGTTCCACACCAGAAGTCAATTCCTTGTTGGTCAGATCCGACCACAAGCTAATCACCCTAGACATTCACATTCCACCCCATTAGGGAAACCACCATAAAAAATGTCTCCAAAGCCAACTTCATGCTTCTTAGGACAGAAGGGCAAACTTCACGACACCCATGCAGATGGACAATAGAGGTACAACTGCTGAATCCTACATAAATGCACTTTATAAGCACTTACAACAGTGCATGGATTGTCCTATCCCTAACAGAACCAAGATGCTATCCTCCAGAAAAAAGGAAGCCAATCTGGTGGTCCCCTGCCGTAAACAAACTCTACAACAGAAGAAAGAAACTGTTGCAAAAAAGAGCAAAATCCCATGATTGGAGGAACTCCCTGGTCAGCCTCATTAAGAAGTTGAGATCCCTCATAAAATCCTCCAAAGCTAGTTACAAAAACAAAATCACCACTGATTCTAAAGACAACCACAAAGCATTTTATAGCTATGTCAAGAATCTCAATGGCAACACTCAGATCTGCTCTGAGTTACAGCACAATGGCACTAAATACACAGAACCAACTGATATTGACAAAATCCTGGCAGATAGGTTCAGTGCTAACTTTACCCCTCTCTCACCCCCTAAAGGACCCATTTCTATACCGGAAGAATGCAAAGTTCCTGTAATCACAGCTGCACAGGTAGAAACCACAGTCTCCAAAGCCAAGAACACAGCATCAATGGGACCTGACAACATCCCAGGCTACGTCCTACACAAACTACAGAATGAACTGGCATCCCACCTAAGCACCATGTTCAATCACAGCCTCACCTCAGGCTTTGTGCCCACTGACTAGCGCACAGCGATGGTTATCCCACTCTACAAAGGGGAGCCACCATGGACCCTGGGAACTACCGCCCATTAGGCTAATGAGCCTGGTCTGCAAGGCCATGGAACGTATCATCATGCAACTTATAAACAAAGACATTGGTAATCTCCAAGCTCTGGACCCCACACAGCTCGGGATTGTAAAAGGCAGATCATGTCTCCTAAACCTGATAGACTTCTTTGAAGCAGTCACCAAAGCCATAGACGAGGGTAAGGTGGTTCACACATCCTATCTAGATCTCACCAAGGCTTTTGACACCATCCCCCACTCTGGAATTATAGATAAACTCAGTAAACTAGTTATAAATCCCTATGTCACAAGATGGGTTGCCAACTGGCTCACTGACAAAACCCACACTGTGAAAGTAGCAGACTCCAAATCCGACTTATTTATTTATTTATTTATTTATTTTATTATTTATTTTACATTTGTTTACCGGGATAGTCCGACTGGATACATGTCCATTTTCAGCGGAGGCCCAGGGAGAAAAGCTCCACATAGACAAACTTACATAGATTACACAAAAGTTAGCAAACAATTATTAAAACAAAGTGATTATATACACTGGGTTAGTAGTGTTTCCTAGTAGGGACTCACAATTCTCATCAACAGACAATTAAAAGTAAGAGACATCAGATTGGAAGCAGAGCTTGGTGATGTAGTTACAAGTTATGATAATTGCAGAATATGCTTTTAGTTTATAACTTAATCAAGGTTGGTACATGGGCATAGCCAATTCAATTTGAGATACTGTTTGAGATTTTTTTTTTTTTTTTTGAAGAGACTTTTAGAGGATTGTAGGGTTATATAGTTTGGCAACGAATTCCAGGTTTTGCCAATGAAGTTGGCAAACAGGGATTCACCAGCAGAGTTATTAGCTTTGTGGGTTTGGACCAGTAGTTCATTGGCTGACCATAGGGATCTTAGGTTGCTATATGGCTTAATAATATTTTTAAGTGAGGGGGTATCCTCAGGGTGGTACAAAATTTTGTGCGCTATTAAGAGTTGATTGAATTGAATTAAGCTGGGCAGTTCTAGCCACTCTAGTTGTTTAAGGTTTTGGCAGTGGTGGGTTCTATAGGTGGAGCCAGTGGCAAATCTGGCAAAATTATTGTAGCTATGGGACAGCTTACCTAGTTCGGATTTGTTGAGGTTTGAGAGTACAGGCGAGGCATATAAAAGAGTAGAGAGTAGGTGTGATCGGGCGATTGCAGTCCTAGCCAGTGGGGTTAAAAATGTCTTGTTTCTATACAGTGATCCAAGCTTCTTATTGATGGTCTGTATGGTTTTGTTGATCTGTAGGTCAAATTTGAGATTATTGTCTATGATAACCCCTAGCAATTTGGTGTGATTATCTGGGGAAATAGAGGTACCATTGTTAGATGTGACAGAGAATGAAAGTGTGGTGGATCTACTAATGGGAGAGAAGAGTAAACGTTTAGTTTTATTGGGGTTCAGAAGTAGGTGTTCATAGGTTCATAGGTAGATACTAGGCTATCTGCCCTCGGGCATTTATAAGCCCAGCCAGAGTGTATTTGGCTTCCGCCTCCCTATTAGACTAGCCTACTGTGCCTCTGTAAAGTAGGTCACAGAAGGTACCCTTTTAAGATTAGTTTACTGTGCCTCTGTCTAGCAGGGACACAGAAGAGATCCCAGGGGTGAATTTGCGATTTCCCATCCACGCGTCCAGATTTCGCTTGAAGAGGGTCAGCGAGGGGCTATGTCTAACATGAATTGGGATTCTATTCCAGAGTGAGGGGAGACTCTGGGAAATGAATCTGTCCCTCCAGCATGTCCTATTTATTTTTGTGCTGAGGTTTAGGTCCCTGGAGCGTGTAGTTCTAAGGGACTTGGATTTTTTTGAGGTGGAGCATGTCCATTAATTCTGGGTTTGACATGGCTTTGTACGTCAGGCATAGATCGCCTCTGAGTAGGCAGTAATCAGCTGAGTAGAGCTGGAGTTTCTTTAGTCGAGCTGCATAGGACATCTGTTTGTAGCGCATGATCCTCTTGGTGAGGTACTTTTGGGGTCTCTCCAGTTGCTGCAGGTGTCGGGTAAGGTACATCCCAAAAGGGGCATTGTATTCAATTATGGGCCTGATGAGTGTCGAGTAGAGGGGCACAGTGACCTCTCTTGATTTAGATGCGAACCCTTTTGTGATAAGGTGGGCTATATAGAAGGTCTTTCTAACTACTTTGGCAACGTGATTATCAAAGGAGAGATTACTATCTACGTTGGTCCCCAAATCTCTAATTACTTCTTCCGTACTTAATGGATTACCACCTATGTGGTAATTTGTGGGCACCTTGTTTTTCCCAAAGGGGATGACTATGCACTTTTTAGCATTTAGTTTGAGGCCGTGGCTCTGGCACCAAGCATCCATCTCTGTGAGACCCTTTTGGAGGATGCTTGTGTCAGCTGGAGATTCGATTATGGCCCCCAGTTTGCAGTCATCTGCGAACTTTGTCAGCCATAATCCCCCCGTGTTAGCCTGAACCTCAGAGAAGTATATACCGAACAAGAGAGGTCCCAGGACTGAGCCCTGTGGGATGCCACTTGTAACTGGTTTGGATTCAGACATGGCACCTGCAATTCTGACCATGTGGGTTCTATCTCTGAGCCAGTTTGCAACCCATCTTGTGATATAGGGGTTGATATTTAAGCTGGTAAGCTTATTTATGATGCCCAAGTGGGGTATTGTGTCGAAGGCTTTTGCGAGGTCCAGGTAGGCTGTGTAGACTACCTTACCCTTATCTATGGCTTTGGTAACTGTTTCAAAGAAATCAACTAGGTTTAAGAGGCAAGATCTGCCCTTAACAAAGCCAAATTGGGTAGGGTCCAGTGTCTGGAGGCTCCCAATGTCTTTGTTTATGAGTTCCATGGTAATACGCTCCATAGCTTTACAGACCAGACTAGTCAGGCTTATGGGGCGATAGTTTCCGGGGTCCGTTGTGGCACCACCTTTGTGGAGTGGGACCACTGTAGCTGTACGCCATTCTTTGGGTACATATCCTGTAGTAAGGCTAAGTTTGAACAGTAACTTAATGTGAGGGTTCAGTTCTTCTTGGAGCCCATTTAAGACACAGCCTGGGACACCGTCTGGTCCCATAGATGCTGTGTTTTTTGCTTTGGAGAGGGCAGATTTCACCTGTGCATCTGTGATGTCAGGGAGGTTACATTCAGTTGGGATAGGCGTTTGCTCCTTTAGGGGGGAAGGGGGGGAGAAGTTTGCGCTGAATCTGTCTGCCAGGATGTTGGCTATGTCTGTAGGTTTGGTATATTTTGTACCGTTATGCAACAATTCAGAGCATATCTGGGAGTTTCCGCCCATGTTCCTGACATAACTAAAGAAGGCCTTGTGATTATCTTTAGTGTCTAGGGCAATTTTTCTTTCGAAGCTGGCCTTTGATGATTTTATGTGGGATCAAAGTTTCTTGCTAATACTGATCAGAGATGCCTTCCCTTTTTGGGATTTTTCTCCGTCATGTAGTAGCTTCCTCCTTCTGTTGTATAGCTTATTTATGGCCGGGGTCCACCAGACCAGTTTCCTGTTTTTGGAGGAGTGAGTCTTGGTTTTATTTGGGATAGCACGATCCATGCATTCCTGCAGGTGCTCATAGAATGCATTTGTAAAGGATTCTGCAGATTGGGCTGTATTATCCTCTGGCCCAGGGGTTTTGAAGGATTCCACCTCAGTCTTGAGAAGTGCAAAGTTGGCTTTTGAGAAATTCTTTACAGTGATTTCCTTGGCTGGGGGTGGGGATGGGATATGGATGTCCAGGGAAATTTGTTTATGGTCTGATCTTACCAATGAGGGGTTTACCTCTGGTGTGGAACATAGAGTCCCCATGTTGGTGATGACCAGGTCCAATATGTTGTTCCCTCTTGTGGGAGTGGTGACCAGTTGTTCCATTGCGTTAGAGTTTACAAATTCAATGAACCGTTGGGCAAGGGTATTTGGGCTTGAGTAGTTTTCCCAGTCAATGCTTGGGTAGTTGAAGTCACCCAATAACATAGTGTTTGGAGAGACCTTCATATTCTCCAGTGTTCTCAGGAATGCTAAGTGGGGTTCCTGTAATAGGGAGGGTGTTCTGTAGCAGGCTACAAACTGAAAGGCAGTTTTGCCCACTGTTAGTTGCACATGGATGGTTTCCAATGCTTCGTGCAATGCCACTAACCTGGAGGTGTAGGTATCTTTGATGAATATAGATACTCCCCCTCCTTTTGTGCTTCGGTCCGAGTTTTGGGGCCAAAACGCATGGTATGAGTTATAACCTGGTAGTGCTGGGGTGCTCTCAGGAGCCTTGAACCAGGTTTCTGTTACTGCACAGACATCAATTTTCTCCCTACTGAGGAGAGCCTCGAGTACGTGCATCTTGAGGTTTAGACTTCTGGCATTGAGTAGCATTACCTTTAGTTTTTTTATCCTTGGGTTGTCTATGGAGGTGGGTTTGTCCTTTGAGCCTTGCCTAAAAAGGCACTATAGGGGTGGCAAGAACCTTGGCCAGTATACTAAAGCCTAAGGGTGACAGGTGCAAGCCATCCCTAGCGAAGCAACGTGGCTTGTCGAGCATGTCATCCCAGGCAGACAGACACTGGATCCCCTTTGAATGACACCAATACTTTAGCCAATTGTTGAAACTGATAATTTTGTCTTTATACTGTGGCATCATTCTTGGTGAGGGCAAGATGCTACTCAAGGTCAGGGTCATATCAGCCTGTGCTACATGGTCAGAGAGCTCCTCTATGTCTCTTTTCATGTAGTCCAGGGAGGTACGTCTCAGGTCATTCACACCAGCATGGACAATGACGGAGTCATACTTGTACTTGCTTTGGAGTGACCTGAGTGCTTGCATTATGTGGCGGATCCTGGCACCAGACAGGCAGCTTACAGTGACCTTCTCCTTGTTCAGTCTGGTGAGCGGGACGTCAGTGTGCCGGACAATAGAGTCCCCTATAACAAGTGTATTTGGTGTGTTGTTTGGCCTTAAGGGCTGTGACTGTGAGGCACACTGATTTTGTGAGATATGTGATTCGTGGGTATTGTTGAGGGGTGGCTGTTGCTTGGATATCTGCTTAGGAGGTCTTTGCTGTTTAGGCAGATTTTTAGAGCCTCCGAGTATGTTTTTGTGTGTTTATGTGTTGGGTATGCAGATGCAATAGGTCTGTGTGAGACTGGATTTGTGGTGTGGGTGGTTACCTTTTCCTCCTGACTGACTGTGCCAGTCTTGGGTTGAGAGAGCTCTGCCTCCAGTTTGGCTGTGTAACTGCATCTCTCACATGTATTAGAGTTTGTTGGAAGGAGGAGAGGGTTGTCTGTGTACGTAAGGCAATTGTAACATTGCCTCAAAATTCCCAGATTCACCAGCTGGACTGGAGAGTAACCTTGAAACTGACCCTTGGACATACCAGATTAGTATATGGAACTGTTTTTTTACTGATCAGATTAGGGAATGGAACTGATTTTTCACTTGATCAGGAAGGACCAATCGGGAGCCTAATACTTATGAGAAGTCAAGGAGGGTGTAGTGCTTTAGTTAGTTAGTGTTTCCTTATAAGAGCTGAGCAAGTGCAGGGCTTTAGAAAGAGAATAGAGTGATTACACTGAGAGTTTGAACAGTTCTATTTGATTGTTGAGCCAGTTCTCGATAGTGTTAAATGTATTTTGGGTTAAGATTTGCAAGTTGGATGGGGAGGTGGCTGAGCAGATGAGAGTGGAATCATCTGCGTACTGAATGCAGGTGGCATTAGGGATAGCAGTGTGGAGGTTGTTGATAAAAATAGAGAAGAGTAGTGGACCTAGTATGGACCCTTGAGGGACACCAAGTGTGAGAGGTAACTGGCTGGAGAGTTTGCCCTGCCATAGTACCACCTGCTGTCTACCAGTCAGGTAGGACTGGAACCACTGGATAGCAAGCTTGTTGAGGGAAATAGATTTAAGTGAAAGAATGAGAAGCTCATGGTTGGCCATGTCAAAGGCTTTTGATAGGTCAAGAAAGAGGGCAGAGGTTAGCCTATTGTCATTCCTGTTTTAGTTTATGGCAGTAGTAAAGGAAAGGAGGGCTGAGGTGGTGCTGTGGTATGGCCTGAAACCATGCTGGGAGTCAGATAGTAAGTTATTCTGTGAAAGGTATTGCATTAGTTGCTTGTGTACACATTTCTCCATTATTTTGGCTAGTGGGGAAAGAATGGCAATGGGTCTATAGTTGGATATGTCTGAGGAGCTACCACCTTTATGGAGTGGGATGACATGAGATATTTTCCAGAGGGAGGGGATAGCATTTTTGGATAAGGTTCTGTTGATGAGGATAGATATGGGATATGCAATGGCATCTGCAGCTATTTATAGGTACTCTACAGGGAGGAGGTCAGCAGTGAGGGTGATAGGTTTTAGTTTTTTTAGAAGTGTTTTGATAAAACTAGTGGATATTGGTTGGAAGCTAAATTCCAAGTGATTATTAGGTAGATTAGGCATGTGGTTTAAGTTAGAGGGGGTTAGTTGATTTGCTAGGGATTGGATTGTTTCAGTGAAAAAGTTATTAAACGTGCTAGCTATGGTCTCTGGGGAACTATGGGTGTAGTTAGCTGGGGTTGGGATGGGGGAGTGACCTGGACAAAGTAGTTGATTTAAGCCTACACAGAACTTTTGAGGGTTGTTGTGGTGTTTTTGTGGGAGATTTTGGTAGAAGCTTTTTTTATCCGGTAAAATAGATTTTTTTTTTGTATCATCCCTGAGTTGATGATATTTTAGATGGTCAAGTGGGGCTTTGGTTGTTCTCCAGCTGGCCCAGGCTCTGTTTCTAGTTTTTATTTTAGCTTTGGTATCTTTTGTGAGCCATGGTGCTGTATTTGATCTAGTTTTTATTGTACGTGCTGGAGCATGGGAATCAAGGATACTTAGGAATTTAGTGTTAAAGTGATCTATGGCCTCCCCTAATGTTAGATTTTTTAGTTTTGGCCAGTCAACTGCTTTTAATTCATTTTGGAATATAGCAGCATCAAAGTTTTTCCTGTTTCTAAATGTTTTATATTTGGGCTGGTGAGGGTTTCCTGCCTTATGTTTTATGATATAGGTTAGACAATGGTCGCTGAGGTCATCAGGGAGAGTACCAGCTGTGTACAGTTGGGGTTGGTTATTAACTAGGATCCAGTCTAGGATACTTTCCTTGTTGGTTGGTTTGTTTATCCTAGTGGGAGAGGTTATGGTCTTTTTAAACCCAGATAAGTTTATATGAGTGAGGGGAGGGGGTCGGAGGAGCAGGGGTGCCAGTTGGTGTTAAAATCACCAAGAACTATGGTTTCTTGGGGATAGGTAGTGGATAACCAGTAAAGGAGATCTTCTAGGGTATTTAGGTTGTTGCCTGGTGGAATGTATGCACAGACGATGTTCAAGTGTTTGTTTTGGTTAATCTGTAGCTTGGTTATAAGGAGTTCCGCATTATTGAATTGGGGAGGTTGAATGGTGTCTCCATTAACGGTTAGAGTATTTTTGTAAAGGACTGCTATTCCACCTCCTTTCCTTGTAGCACGGTCTAACCAGTGAATATTGTATCCTGGAGGTAGTATCTCATTGTCAGTAGTACTGGGATTTAGCCAGGTTTCCATAAGACACATAATGTTTGGGGAGTGGGTTGCTAGGAGGGCATGTAGGTTGGGAATATTATTGTTAATACTTCTAATATTTAGGTGAAATGCTAGGAGAGAACTAGTGGGACTTCAGAGCAGTGACAAGTGGAGTACCACAGGGTTCAGTCCTGGGTCCTCTCCTGTTTGGTATCTACTTTTCTTAAGTACAGGCTAACACAAAAGGTCTTTGGCTAATGAAGTTTGCAGATGGCAGAAAACTAGGAGCCATAATTGAAACTCCTAATGATGTGGACATCCTACAAAAGGGCCTCACTGAGACAGATGCCTGGTGTCAAAGCCATGGCCTCAAGCTCAATGCCAAAAAGTGCATTGTCATCCCCTTTGGTAAAAACTCTGTACACATTAGCTACCACATAGAAGGTAGTCTACTTAACAACGAAAGTGTGATAAGAGACCTTGGGACACAGGTGGATAGTAGTAAATCACCTCTGGAGCTCTGCTCGACAAGGGCGTAGGAAAATAATTTTCTTGGGTGGCGAAAGCCAGGGTACCTTTTTGGCTAGGCTTATATAGGCCCTAGGGCCAATAGCCTAGTACCTACCTATGAACCTATAAATGTTTATCCAAATGTGGTATTTTATTTTGTTAAGTCCCTGCATAATGAGATTCTATAATAGTTTTGAATATTAGAGACAGTAGAGGGCACACAAATAATATTTTATGAATTTTATAAACTTATATGTCAAGCATTTTTTTGTTATTTTATTACCCTTAAGGAGAGATATTGTTTTAACAATTATTGATGCAAGCAGTAATAGGATTCATTTTACATTATGAATTGTATTAAAAAGAATTTTTAAAGTGTAGAACTGTTGTTTTAAATTAAGTTATTTATGTTAGTGGAGGTGAAAAGGATTGTGGGTAAATACTATGAAATGGTAATTTTAGGGATATACTGTTTTTATTGGTGATTTTGTATTTTATTGAAGTATTTAAGGCAGTTTAGTTTTTTTCAATTGTATCTGATGAAGTTGAGGACGAAAACGTATTTTCAAGGAGTATCGTTTATGTGTGTGCTTTCTTACTGCATTAAAACTGTGTTAAGTCCATCAGCTGTTTCCTGTCTTCTGGAGTTCCATTGTGGTGTGGATGACTATTTATCAGTCTCTGGGACTTTCCTAAAAAAAAAAAAAAAAACAAACAGGCATTGAGTTTGCTGCACCTGATTACAGTGGACCTAAAGTGGATAGAGGCTATAAAGAGCATGGTACATTGGCAATCTTCTACAGGGGTAATTGCATCTATACCCTGTCTGAAATATATCTTCCAGTCCATTCAGAAGGAATCAATACAGATACATTTTAAAAATACCAAGGTTAAGCTGTATGTGTGTGTGTGTGTATGTGTGTGTGTGTGTGTGTGTGTGTGTGTGTGTGTGTGTGTGCCCGTGTGTGCACATGCATGTGTGTGGGTGTGTATAGATAGGTACATATATAAAAATATATGCGCACACACACACACACACACACACACACACACACATGGTTATCATCTACTACATTGAATTAACTATTGGTCAGTGGAGCGAAAGACTATGAACTGTGGTCAGTGTGTTTATCAAAATATTACGATTTTGCATGAATGGGACCTCAAATGTTTGCAGATACTGTAATGCTGAAACCCTATAATATTCTGAATGTTTCAGCATTAGGGTGGTATAAATGTCTGTGTGAGTGTAGGATGGTTAGGGGAGGATGAAGTGAGGGCAGAGTTTTAGTGTAGTGTGTGTATATTGGTGTATGTTCGCATCTGTGGTGTGTGTGTGTGTGTGTGTGTGTGTGTGTGTGTGTGTGTGTGTGTGTGTGTATATATATATATATATATATATAGTGTGTGTGTGTGTGTGTGTGTGTGTGTGTGTATATATATATATATATATATATATATATATATATATATATATATATATATATATATATATATGGGTGTGTTCATTAAACATGTCTATATTAGTGTCACATTTAGAGAACGTTTTTTTAAGTTAAATGGCAGGGTTGGGTTAAGGTTAGCACATATTAATAAGGTGGAAAAGGGTGAAAAGCCATACCAGTGATTTAGTTAAAGGCTTCTGCATGCCCATGACTTTTTACTTTTTTAGTATTTGTGGGTACTTTCAGGCCAATAAGACCAAGCCCCACTAGCTGTAGATATGCCATAATTTGATATTTTGCTGACCTCGTCAGTACAGTATAAGTGGCATGTCCTTAAGGGGTCATTGTATACATTCCGTGGGCCTCCACTACAAGATGTCTAAAGCAGAAGAATCCAGGTTGGCTGGGTCTTTCTTGCAATTTTTACTAAATGGTGTGTCTATGTGACATTTTATGGTTTCTGTTGGGTCTTTCTGAGATGATTTTTTAGCATCAGGCTCTACTGTTTTACGACCTTGGTATTTCATAAAATTAGAAGTGTAACCAATGATTTGAGAATATACTGTCCAAATGACCCTCCATTGTATCACAATGTATGGCTGCAGGTGAGATATTGCAAATATATTACAAGAAGAATAAGGAAGAATGTAATTAATTACAGAGCCTTTTCATGTATACTACGAATATTCTGGAATGAGATGGCTGATGAATTAATAAGATCTCTCAGAATTATTTATTTTAAAGAGAATAATAAATTAAATGCATAATTTCAGCTCTCAACCTATTTACTAAACACTGTATCCAAATGAGACAACCAGTTTTGTTACTTTGCTTTAAAAGTGTTCTTACTGTAAATGCTTTCTCCAAATGTGTTTCTGCTTAATTTTATAATAACTGGATTCTAAACTGTGTAATAAAAATTGCTGGCAGTCTTTTGTGTGTATGCATGTGCCTGGATCAATCGTGAAAATTTTATTTTGCTTTGGATTTTTCTTTGCACTGAGTACCAGTTCTTAATTCAACAGGAATAATGCAGTTTGATAGCTGCCCTTGAAATCTTTAACTACATTTTGTTACATTACTTCAGAAAGTAGGTAACTATTGAATGTTAAAAACATTTTTTTACATAAGGCTGGTACAAAAATATTGCAGCATTCAAAAGAAAATATCCTCCTTTTAAGTGTGAGAGGCAAAATTGCTCTTCATACTCATGTTGAAATACTACCTTTGACTTTTGCTGAAGTACAGCAGACACATGTTTTGTTCAGCTACGTTACTTAACATTCTGGGTGAACTGGGTTAAAAATATTACATTAAGTGACTTTTATTCACGAGTATCTCAGTTTATTTTCAAGGTTATTCTTTATATTATGCAATAACACAGTTTTCAGAAACATCAGAATGTGCAGTATATCTCAGTCATACCTCTCAACTGTCATGATTTTCACAGAATGTTTAAAAGCATCATATTTTTTGTCTGTTCCTCATAAAATTTATGGTTATCTGGCAAATCATTGAGGATTTAAGTCACAAAATAATGATACACATTTGAGTTTCAGACTTCATATCCATCAGAAAATACATGCTGATGCAAAACCTGGTTTCTAGCAACTCTCTAAGTTTATAAGAGCAATAATTAAAATCTGTCCCTTTTTTGTGGCCTTTGTTTGCCCACCATTATTTTTGGCTTTGTCCAGATTTGTTGTGCTAACAGATTGAGAGGTATGCTCATAGTATATTTATGGGGAATTTCTGAGGCTGGACACCATTTAACTCAATATTAACATATTGGCAATGTTTCACTGAAATGTGTTAGAATGAACAATTTGTGAAAACAGGGCCAAGCCTTTCACCTATTGTATGGAAGATTTTGTTTCCCCTTCCATTAACTTTATGTAATACCTCAAAGTTTTAACTTCTTATGGCAATTTATACAAAAGAGAGCATACATACTGTTAGAAACTCTGCTTTCCTTTTTCCCTGTGTTAACTACAGGTGAAGCTTATTAAGTAATGAAGTCAGTGAAATGTAATGCAGTCAAGTTTGTCTTCATTCATGAAAACTGCTACCACACCTATATATAATGAATGGAAAGAGCTAGCTATAAACATTGAATGTTTGTCCAAGAAAAATATAAATATATGGCATTCTAATGTGATACGTTTAGTAAGCAACAATAAATCACCATAAAATAAATACTGACATGGCACATTTTTTCACCAAATTTTTGAAGTACTTTCACTATGTTTTTTTTAATCAACAGCTACTGATTTATCAATGAGAGAAGGGTCTGACAATGAACAGAGTGATGACACAGAAGCTGAGGCCTCCCCAACGAAATCACCAACAACTCCTAAAAGCCTGAAATGTAAAAACTCTTCAGGTATGTCACAGACACGAGTTTAGCTACTTTTCCAATGGATCCATCCAGCTGAATGAACACCAGGGACTGTCTGTAACATGTCAAAGAGCCTGCTAAGTAAAGAATTACCCTTATTTGTTTTTTAATATTTTTTCATGTTTAGAGGCACTAGAGAAGATACTGAGAGCATTTTCACTGTGAAAACCAAATGAATTAAATACAGTCTTTCTGTCCTAAAATTAATTACTGCAAACATTTGTGCTTTGTTGTGATTAAAGGTGGTCCTACATTTGCATAGATGCTGTTGTGTTGTAGGACCTCTTATCAAACAGTCTGGGTCAAGATGACATTTTTAGAAGATTATTAAGTTGGATTTCCTTTTATTCTGTGGTATTGCACAGTAGTGTTTTTGTTAAAATTTTGTTCTCTATGCTTTCTATTTAATTTTTGGTTGGGCAGCTTTTTCTGATCTGTTTGTTGTAGCAGGATTGTGTGGGTGGCTTTTCACAGATATTTTTGTCAGTTTGGGTTTCTTTTCAGTTTTATAGTTTGGTTTTGTTTTCTTTGTTGAACTGTGCTGCTGGCCATGGTTATATTTTATTTTTTTATATATTTACTGTTGTTTACTTTGGTGCAGTGAAAATACTTTTTGTGTGAAACCACTGATCACTGTTAAAGGGAGTTTCTGTCTTACTCCAACATTGCGAGTTTGTATATATAATTAAGGGCAGAGTTTTAGGCAAAACCACCATATGAAAGTGTAAGGGGGGGGGGGTTGCCTCCCTAAAAAACACTTTTTATCCTGTTACTTTGTTTTTCTTTTGAACAACATTTTGTTCATATTATAGGTTCATAGATTAGTACTAAGCTAACTGCCCTTGTGAGCCATTTTAAGCCTAGCCATTTATCCTTTGTGCGACTCAAACCCTGCACCTTGTGCTTGCAAGGCAAACACCTTAACCATTAGGCCACCCTCCCAACTCTACTGGTTCTGTAATGACAAAATGTTCTTCATTGTAGTATGTCTCGTTCTGTCATTACAGAACCAGTAAGGGCTGGAATTTGGCTATGAAAAGATCATGTCCATAGTTCAACTGTATATGCATATTTGACTGCATGCAGAAAGACATTAAACATCATCCATCCAGGAATCAATGTCAAAGGGGTAGAATGGTACTTTATTATGATGTCAGGATTTGTACACACGACCTTCTCCTATATAATGTGTGTTGTTTATCTACATTTCCAAAGCGTTTTACCTAGATCTTATATATACAAAAGTTTTCCAGGCCTCAGAGCAAAAGGTAGCGGGAAACAAATGGTACTTCAGGGAAAATAGCTGAAAGAGTCATTTCAAAGCACAAAAATGATGGGAGAATGAAAAAAAATCAAAGAGTGTAAAAAGAAGACACAGAGAAGGGAACTTTGCAAACCAGTGTCAAGGGGGTAAGACATTTCCAGAAAATGACTGACTTAATAACATTGACAGGGCAGACTATATAAGGCAAATTTATGTGTGTTAAGAAAACTTCTTTATTAATTTGTATACCGCTCTATATTGAAAATACATTAGTTAGTGTAGCGTTCCTTATAAAAATATTGATATTTACCACTCCATTCATGAAAATCTCATACTGAACTTTTAATATACAGAGGGTATTCTGTATAGTAGACATATAACAGGAAGAACCCTAAAAGTATAAGAACACAAAACAGTATTATCATTTTAAAAGGATAAAAGTATGGATTTTAACAAAAGTGTAGACAGAAATGCCTATCAGCATTTTCATGAGCTAGCATTTTGTAAATACATTTTTTAGACATGTAATTATGATACTTAGGATTCAAGGCATTTTCTTTCATTAAACCCATTCTGGCAGTAATATTTAAAAACTCTTAAAACTGACTCATCAACCTGATCTGCATTCTAATTGAAATCAAGGACAGAAAGTCATAGTGAAGCTTACACAGAATGACTTCTTAATGGATGTACTTCTGTTAGATATTTAGCAAAATAGGTTTGTTAAGAAGGGCAGCTCACCTTTTGAATTGTGGCTTTATTTGAAGAGGTAACAGCAGCACTTGACGAAGGACTGACACTGCCTATTGTTTATATTCACCCCCATCAAGGCATTTAACACTCATCCACATTAGCAAATAATTGCTAAAGTAAAGTCAGTGAAGGTCAATCCATATGTATTTCAGTGGGCAAGCACTGATTCAAGGTGAAGCGTTACCTCCTGATAGGGTTACTTTTGGTGTCCCACAGGCCTTTGAAATGTGACCACTTCTTTTTTGGACTATTCTTCACAGACAAAAAAATAGGAAATAGGCTCTGAATAACTCAATATGCTGATGATTTTAATGGGGTGACAAAATTACTTCAATAAAACATGCCAAAGTTCTCTAAAAACACACCTGCTGCAGTCATAATAATCTTCCATTTAATGTTAGTAAATGTGGTACCATGAGACGTGACAAAAAGGGCATACATTTTAATTATATAATAAATGGACAGATCATAAAAAATGGTACATTTATTTATGTTCTGTGCACAATTGTGCATGAGAATTTAACAACTAAAAAAAGTCTCTGAAATGCACAGTCTGTTGTCCAGCTAATTGTAATGGAGATGTGTAGTAACTCCATGAAGATCACTTTAGCATTTTATAACACACCAATCTGACCCATTTATTAGTGAATGCATTTTGAACACATCAAAAAAGCCAACTGAAACAACATGGCAAGGGACAACTACCTCCAGATAAAAGTAAAGGATTGGAAAGCTTGAAATGAACTCTTAGAAAGACTTAATGAATAGTTATGTTTATTTTCTTATGTGTTACTTAGACATGACTCTGCCTTGTCTGTTAAGCAATACCTGACCTATTTCTATTTAAAGGTGCATGTATAGAATCTACTACAGTGGAGCATTGGTAACATCATATCAGGGGGACCCAATACTAAAAATAAGTATCAGTTATGCAAAATGTGGCATATGTGTTAAACAACATGTTTCAAGATTATGAAATAAGCTTCCTATTATAATACGAAAGAAATATATCTGCATGAGGCTATGGCAACAAGGTTTAGCAATCAAACTTATGACTGTATGAGGTTTTGATAACAGAGTAAATAACTTAATTTCACTGGCAAACCTGGAAAAACTTGAGTTAAATAAAGTGGAAAATGACAGTGGTAGTACTTTGTTATTCTATGAAATATAGATAGTATTTTATGGATGACATCTTTCTTATGCACTAGATATTATTATACAGACCTCCTGTTACTTTGTTTAATTTCTATAATAAATACAGACCTTTTTGGGGTCTGACTTTTTAACTAAGTGACTTCCAACTTATAAAAGGCAGAAATAGAAATGGCAAGGATTTATTAATAAAATGACACTGACGTTGTTGATCTAGGATGTCCCGCAGTATAAAAGCCTTAATTATATTATGCTTTTTGAGATGACTTTTCAGAAAATGCTTTGGAATACAATGATATGGGCAAGCTGTAAGAGGTGTAACATTCTGCACCATGAGTTAACAAACCCCAAACTCCTTCAATGACTTAATTATAAGTAAAAATATAAGTGTGGCCACTGGCACAAAAGGAACACTCTTGTGAGTGCTGGAGGGTTTAACCATAAGAATGTAGGAAGAGTATGCTTTGTTTAGCCAGTTTGCTTGTTCTTGGGGAAACAATGAGGTGTTCATCCTGTAGGCCCCTCATAATTCTTGCCTTATACACATGGTGCAAATCATGTGTAAAAATGTGGCATATGAGGGGTGTGTATGCAGGAGAAACCACATTAAGTATTAGAAAAATCCTCACTTTATGATGCAACACCCCCTGGAGCCATTAAGAATGACGAAGCAACATATCCAACAAATTAATCATGGGAAATCTGAGATTATGGGATGATCAAAAAAAAAAAGAAGTCTTATATGGAAAGACATGTTGAGACATGTATACACGTTAATAATTTTTGTGTTTCCATCTGTAGAGTTCTCCTTATTTTCATATAACAATGGAGTGGTTATGACATCTTGTCGGGAGCTTGAAAGCAATCGCAGTGCACTTTCAGCTGCCTCTGCATTCGCCATTGCAACAGCAGGAGCCAATGAAGGCACACCAACCAAGGAAAAATACAGGCGGATGTCATTAGCAAGTGCAGGTACATTTTCAAAATCATTGCTTTGTGTATGTTTGTAAAAGTATATATTGTTTCCCAGAGCTGTTTATTTGAGATCACTACTCTTTATATATCCTTCATGTTAAATCATATTCAGATGCTGTCTATATCTTAGTATTACAGTGGCTGCTTTGTTGTAGGTACTGTAGTTTAATGTCAGGCTGAGCAACTCTGAGAAGTGGGAAAAGGTTTTTCATTAAACAATTTTCCCTTTTTTTCAGTGGTAGTATATACAGAGAGAGTGTGGATGCAGGATTGCACAACCACCCTGCAAAAGTGATTCCAAAATACTGTTTTGTGAGTTTTTTAGTTTTATGTGTTAGGGTGATAATTTGTTTGATCTCAAGATTTCATTTGTTATATTTTATGTCTCACCAAGAGAGGCGAGATAAATCATATTTTTTATTTCTCCAAGCAATAATTTAATATCAGCATTCTGAATGTCTGTTTTCTAAATTGGTAGCTTGCTGGTTATTAAACCATTCAGTCTTATATAAATTAGAGGTAGGTGCAGTAATATTCTGTAAGCAGAGCACAGTCAACAGAATGATTATAGTTTCCTCATAGAAGGATAACATTTAGTACTTGAGGTACCCAGTGCAGAAAATGACATTTAATACACCATATAAGATTTAAAAAAGGTTCTAGCTATGCACTGTCAGACAACATGATTCTAGAAAGCAAATATCTATCGATATATATATATATATATATATATATATATATATATATATATGTTATTTACAAGTCAAGTCAACAACCCTAACACAATGAATTACTATTTACAACTGAGTCAAGAACTCTAACACAATGAATTATAATTTATTATACAATGACCCCCCCCATTAATATTCCAAAACGTGCTTGCTGATTGGCCAGAGTGCCCATTGTAAATCCCACAATATACCAATGGAAAAAAGGTCCAGCCGCCCGGACATTTTTCCATTGGTATAAAGACCTCAGAATATATTTTTGTAAACAAATAAAAAAAAAAAAGAAAAAATGGAGCAACGGAGACTTTATTTTCTCCGTTGCTTCTGTTTCAAAGCATTGATGTACTGGTTATGCATGGGACGCAAGTCCCATACGCATGCTGAGCACATCAAAGCAGGGAAGCAGTGTACCACAACCAGCGGAAGAACAGTAATGCGCCATTATACAAAGACATTATTTAAGAAAAGTAAGTATTTTTATGTCTTAAATAATGTCATTGTATAATAGCAATAACCGACTCCGTGGTTGTGGTATATTGAAATTTACCCACGGTTGGCTTTATTTAGCCACTCAGGCTTCGCCCTCGTGATTAAAATATATAACTTTAGTTCAGGGGCTGTGCTGAGCTGCTTCCCAGATGACAGATTCACATGATGTCACCTGTCCTAAAATGATCTACACCAAAAAAAAAAAATAGAATAAAAATAAAAGTACCAGAGAGGCTTCAGTTAAATACATTAATATAAATGGGATTGAGCTCACACACACATGTGCATTGTGATGGACTTTTTTCATCAGTGAGCATGACTTTTTCTGTAGGCAGCGTAAGAAAATGGCGTTGCTTCCCAGTTAGACTTCAGCTGTTGCTGTTGCATATGCTTTAGTCTCACAGCCTTCATCAGCTGAGGGTCACCTTCTGTTGTTAAGTCTGTACAGTTCAGCCCTGCTAAATGATCACTGCAGCTCATAAATTTATTCTCATGCCGTCATTGTTTGGCATGTATTCACTCACTCAGAATTCCAAAAGTAAGTATGTTCAATCAAGACTCGATTAAGGTGCATACGTATTTGCAGTGTGTTTAGTTATGAAAATGCATGGTAGTGTCACTGGCTTTACCACAGTGTACTGAAATTTTAAAAAAAATCTCAGAAAAGGTTATCAGACTTATCCAATGTATCATATTAGGTTCATAGGTTCATAGGTAGGTACTAGGCTATCTGCCCGAGGGCATTTATAAGCCTAGCCGGAGTGTGTCGGCTTTCGCCACCTCATTGATTAATTAACTGATCCTCTGTCAAGCAGAGCCAATGAAGCGATCCCAGGGGTCTATTTTCTGTTTCCCATCCACTCGTCAAGGTTTCTCTTGAAGAGTGATAGTGAGGGGCTCTGCCTGATGTAAATTGGAATTTTGTTCCAAAGCATGGGGAGTCTCTGTGACAGGAATCTATCCCTCCAGCATATTCTATTTATTGTTTTGGTGAGGTTTAGCTCATTAGAGCACATGGCTCGCAGTGACTTGGATTTCTTTAGGTGGAGCATGTCCATCAATTCTGAGTTGGACATGGCTTTGTAAGTCAGGCAGAGATCACCTCTGAGTAAGCAATATGCCACTGAGTACATCCGGAGTTTTTTCAGTCGGGCTGCATAGGACATATGTTTGAGACCAGTAATCCTCTTGGTGAGGTATTTTTGTGGTCTTTCCAGCTGTTGGAAGCATCTTGTGAGGTACATCCCAAATGGGGCATGTAGAGGGACACTATAACCTCTTTTTTTCTAGATGTGAACCCTTTAGTAATTAGATGGGCTACATAGAAGGATTTCCTAACTACTTTGGCAATATGATTGTCAAAGGAAAGATTACTATCTAACTGGTTCCCCAGATCTCTTATTAGCTCTTCTGTATTAAGGGGGCTGAACCTCTGTGGTAATTCGTGGGTGTTTTGTTTTTCCCAAACGGGATGACTATGCATTTTTTGGCATTTAGCTTGAGGCCATGACTTTGACACCAGATGTCCGTCTCTGTAAGGCCCTTTTGGAGGATTTCCGTGTCAGCAGGAGAGTTAATTATGGCTCCCAGTTTGCAGTCATCAGCGAACTTGGTTAGCCATAGTCCTTTTGTGTTTGCTTGTACTTCTGAGAAGTATATGCCGACCAGTAGGGGTCCCAGGGCCGAGCCTTGCAGGACACCACTTGTGACTGGCTTAGAGTCGGACCTGGAGCCCACTATTCTTACCGTGTGAGTTCTGTCTGTAAGCCAGTTGGCAACCCATCTCATGATGTAAGGGTTTATGTTCAGGTTGGTGAGTTTTTCTGTAATACCCGAGTGGGGAATGGTGTCGAAAGCCTTGGCGAGGTCAAGGTAGGCTGTGTGAACCACCTTTCCCACATCTATGGCCTTGGTGACTGTCTCGAAGAAGTCAACCAGGTTTAGTAGGCATGATCTGCCCTTAACAAAGCTGAACTGGGTCAGGACAAGTGTTTGGAGGTTCCCAATGTCTTTGTTAATGAGTTCCATGATGATGCACTCCATAGCCTTGCAGACCAGGCTAGTCAGGCTTATGGGGCGATAGTTACCAGGGTCAGTTGTGGCCCCTCCTTTGTGGAGAAGAATAACTGTTGCTCTGCGCCATTCTATGGGCACATAGCCTGTGGAGAGGCTGAGGTTGAACAGCGTGTTTAGGTGGGGGGGTTAGTTTGTTCTGTAGTTCGTGCAAGACAAAGCCTGGGACACCATCTGGTCCCATTGACGCTGTGTTTTTGGCTTTTGAAAGGGCTGTTTTCACCTGTGCATCTGTGATTTTTGGGACATTACACTTTCCCAGTATTGTTGTGGGCACTTTTGGAGGTGAGAGGGGGGTGAAGTTTGCACTGAATCTATCTGCCAGGATGTTGGCAATATCAGTAGGTTCAGTATATTTTGTGCTATTTTGCACTAGTTCAGTGCATATTTGTGAGTTGCCACTTCAATTCTTAACATAGCTAAAGAAGGCTTTGTGGTTATCTTTTGAATCCTTGGCTATTTTTCTTTCGAAGTTAGCCTTGGATGATTTCATGAGGGACCTCACTTTCTTACTGATACTGATCAGGGATGTCTTTCCTTCTTGGGATTTGCTTTTTTTCTGAACTGGTTTCCTCCTTCTATTGTACAGCCTGTTTATTGCAGGGGTCCACCAAACTGGTTTCCTTCTCTTAGAGGAGAGAGTCTTGGTTTTGCTAGGGATGGCACAATCCATGCATCCTTGTAGGTGTTCATAGAGTGCATTTGTAAAGGTTTCTGCATCTTGGGCAGCATTATCCTTTAGCGTGGGGGCTGTGAAACTTACCACCTCTGTCTTAAGTAAGGTGAAGTTTGCTTTAGAAAAGTTTTTTACTGTAGTTTCCTTGGTTGGGGGTGGTGGTGGTGGGGTGTGGACATCCAGAGTGATTAGTTTATGGTCTGATCTAACCAGTGACGGGTTGACCTCCGGTGTGGAACACCTGTCGCCCATGTTGGTGATGACCAGGTCCAATATGTTTTCACCTCTGGTAGGGGAGTTTACCAGCTGATCCAGGGCATTTGAGTTGATGAATTCCAGGAAGCGCTGGGCCTGGGAATTTGTACTCGAGTAGTTTTCCCAGTGAATGTTAGGGTAATTGAAATCGCCCAATATCAGGGTGTTTGGTAGGACCTTCATGTTTTCCAGTGTCTCCAGAAAGGTGGAGTGGTGGTCCTGGGTCATGGAGGGTGATCTGTAGCAGGCCACAATTTGCATTGCAGATTTGCCCGATGTTAGTTGCACATGGATGATCTCAGAGGTATCAGGCTGCGCCACTAACCTGGAGGTGTAGGTATCCTTGATGAATATGGATACACCCCCTCCTTTTGTGTTTTGGTCCATGTTCTGTGGCCGAAATGTGTGGTATGAGTTGTAGCCCGGTAGTGCTGGGGTGCTCTCTGGAGCCTTGAACCAGGTTTCAGTTACTGCACAGATGTCGACATTCTCCATACTCAGGAGTGCTTTCAGCATGTGCATTTTGAGATTTAAACTCCTGCCGTTGAGTAGCATAACCCTCAGTTTTTTGTTAATTGTGCTGTTTATGGAGGTGGGTTTGACTTTTGAGCCTTGCCTAAAAAAGGCACTATGGGGGCAGCAAGAGCCTTGGCCAGTATTCGAAAGCCTAGGGGTGATAGGTGCAAGCCGTCTCTTGCGAAGTAACGCGGCTTGTTGAGCATGTCATCCCAGGCTGACACACACTGGATCCCCTTTGAATGACACCAGAAGCTTAGCCAATTGTTGAAATTGATTATTTTTTCTTTATACTGAGGTATCATTCTTGGTGATGGCAGGATGTTACTCAGGGTCAGGGTCATACCAGCCTGGGCTACATGATCAGAGAGTTTTTCCATGTCTCTTTTCATGTAGTCCAGGGAGGTATGTCTCAGGTCATTCACACCAACATGAACAATGACAGAGTCATATTTGTACTTGTTCTGGAGTGACCTGAGTGCTTGTGTTATGTGGCAGATTCTGGCTCCCGACAGCCAGCTAACAGTAACCTTCTGCTTGTCCAGCCTAGTGAGTGGAACGTCAGTGTGCCTGACTATAGAGTCACCTATCACTAGTGTGTTAGGTATGTTATTTCGCCTTAAGGGCTGTGATTGTGCGGCACACTGATTTTGTGTTTTATGTGTTGTCTGGTTTGTGACAGGAAGTGCAGGTTGTTTGGGTGTCTGTTTTGGAGATCTCTGATGCTTTTGTAGGTTTTTATTCAGAGCCTCCGAGCATGATTTTGTGTATTTATGTGTATTTTTTGCCAGTGCTGGTTTAGTTGGTCTGTGTGCAGCTGGAGTTATGGTGCAAGTGTTAACCTTCTCCTCTTGACTGTCTGTTCCAGTCTTGGGTAGAGACAGCTTAGCTTCCAGTTTGGCCGTATACTTGCATCTCTCGCATATGTTAGTGTTTTGTGGTAGGAGGAGAGGGTTGTCTGTGTACATGAGGCAGTTGTAACATTGCCTCAGGATATCCAGATTCACCAGCTGGACTGGAGAGTGCACCTGAAGTTGCCCTTTGGTCATGCCTGAATAGTAGGGTGAGCTGCTTAGTCGCTTGGTTGGTGAGGGGTGAATAAAGAGCCTTGCCTTGCTGGGCAATCAGTGTCAGGGTACATTCATGCTTACTATTAGATCTGAGCAAGTGCTGGGTTGTAAGATGTTTTTTGAGTGCTTAGGTTGAGAGTTAGACTAGTTTCAAGGGAAAAACTGAAGAGGAGACTTAGTGGAGCCAGGAATAATTTAACCGTAGCTAACCTGCACTACCCAGTGCGCAAAACTGTGCAAACGCGTTTTTTATAGTAGGGAAATGAAAGATATAGAAATAAGCCCAAAATGGCCAATAAACTACTAACTTCTGGGCTGGAACCACTCCTCCAGGGACAGATAGGTTGCTCAAAGCCCCCCTCTCTCACAGGTGAACAGAGAAACTTCCTTCTATTCAAGTAAGGTATGGGCAACTCAGAAACTAGTATCACAGCCCTGAATTCAACACTAGCCTGAAAACTGGACTATACTAGCTTAGAAAGGTGGGAAACAAGGAATTCTTTTGTTTTTGTTTTTTTTTGTTTTTTTGAAAAGATAAGGCAAAAACAGTAAAAAAAATACACTTAAAACAGCTTTAAATGACTACAAACGATCAGAAAAGGCTATCGCACTTTAGTGTGTAGCCTACAACAGTTAAACAAATTATTTAAACAAAAAACTTTTTTTAAAAGTGCAGGCAGTCAATTAAGTACAATATGTGAAAAAAAAACAAGCTTTTAAATCACAATAAACGCTGGAAAATCTGCGTTTAGGCAGAAAACAGTTAAGTACAGCAAGAAAGTACAGAAAACTGATATTTAATCACTCCAAAGTCTCTCTCCTAAGCTAGAAGGCTTGCATCAGTTTAAGGCTTTCTAGTGCTACCCAGTAGGTTAGTTACAGGAAAGATGGGAAACAAGCACAGATATGGTCTTTTAAACCAGAAAGTTGAAAGAGACGGACAAACTGTCCAAATGGTCAATAAACTACAATTTCTGGGGCAAGAACCTCCCCTCTCGTTGTAGACAGGCTACCTAGTGCTTACCACTCCCACTGATAAGCTAGAAGGCTTTCCTCCGACACAGAAAGGCTTGCGGGGCTCAGAAGCTTACCAACAATCCTAGATACAGCAACTCTGTATCTGGACTAGGCTAGGTACAGGAAAGGTGGGAAACATGCGCAAGTGCGGCTTTTAAACCAGAACGTTGAAAGAGATGGAAAAAACTGCCCAAACGGCCCAAATGGCCAATAGCTATAATTTCTTGGCCAGGTGATTAAAATCATACTTCTTGTATTTGGTTATTTTGTGCATATGTTCAAAGATTTCTCATATTACCCGAGTTGTCAAGAGTTAATTTGCATTTCTAATACAGAGAGCTAAACTACCTCTTTTTAATATTGCACTACGTTACCTACATTTATGCCACTTTTAAAATGTATATCAGCAGACCACATAACTCATAAAATAGCCAAACTTTTCAATTTGCATTCTTTATTTTTATTTCATGAAGAAATAATACAACTCAATGATTGTTGCCATGAACTAAAGCTAAAACTAGATTGCCTATATCACTACCGCCTTTTACAACTCTTAAGTGTTCAATGCTTTTACCTTTGGGATGGAGTCATGTTTGAAATATCACATGATGACTCTCCATGAGGTCAACTAACTTATCAGGGCATTTAAGGATTTTTCACAATTAATACAAAAATGTTGTCATTACTTATGCACATATGAGTGAGCATTTCATCAAATTGCTATGCAACATGCCTCTGTGGATGTTTAGTTTAAGTCACCCTTGATATTTCAGTATTTAATCTTATTTTAAATCATGATTAATTGCATTCTAAAATACTGAGATAAACAATTTATTTATAAATACCACTGATGTTTTTAAATAGCTATTCTGTTTGTACCTCAGTAATAGTTATATCCCAAAGGACATTAAACCTACTATTTATACAAGCATACACATGAATATAAATATTACTTGCCATCTACATTCTAGTAGTAACTGGTGCTTTGAATCGGGTTCCTATCACTTAGTCAAAATTGTACAAGTTCGAACCCCATATGGTCGAGACCATAAGTTCGAACTTGTACAAGTTCGAGCGTTTAAACAGAAATCTCGGTAAGGGGAGGTTTCCATTCATTTCAATGTGGTACGATCTCGTAGTTGGCATATTTAAGTAGCAGGGTGTGTGGGGGGTGCTGGGGGGCTCCCCCCCCCCCTGCTTACAACAGTTTATTTTGTTTTTACTTTTTTTATATATCATTAGTCGAAGTTTTGTAACTTCAAATGGAATGGTTCGAACATTCTGTGTTTGAAGTTATGAAACTTTGACTATGTGATATAGACCCCTTTCAATCACGTGGTCCCATTGTGCATATGACCCACAAGAATAGTGTCTCACAAAATATGGTTAGATTCTGAAGTTCATGTGATGTGTCTGTTGGTGTGCAGATAGATGAGGACTTGATACCTAGACTGTATTGCAAGAAAGCAGAGCTCCTGGGTCAACAAGGTGGCATCTACAAGCTGATATGATTCATTAAGCAGGAGTAGTGAAATGCATGGGATGTACCAAACTCAAGTTATTAAGAAGTGTTTGTAAAGGTATATGAAAAATGTAAGATATTTTCCATGTTTACAATAATAATGCAAAAACAGTGTGCTACTGTCATGTTGGCAGTGGTGTGAAAAAGCAACGGGTGCTATTAAAAAAAATGACATTTAAACATTCTGACATATAAATGCATATGTGGTAAAACAGTTATGACTATTAGACATTTCTCTAAATGCATATTTGATAAAACAGCTATGACTATTAGACATATTTCTATAACTGCATTACTTTTATAAAATCTGTATGACCTCCAGATGAATGAATGGTGCCATCTTGTACAAAATATTAAGGCACAAAATGTTGGGCACTAATTCTTGTCATCTAACATGCATGATTTTATAGAATAATATTGTTTTGAAATATTGTAAAATATTAGATGCATACTTTTCATAGATTCTGCAATATCACAAAACAACAGTATGCTACCCCTTCTGTTATAAATCACTGGAAAGCTTTCAAGACAGGTGAGTAATTCTCCAGCTGATATCCTGGTTCTAGCTTGCAAATTTACATAGCTAGAACCCTTTGTTTCACCATAACACAAGTAATCTTTGGAAGTAATATACCATTTTTTTACATAAATCTGCAGCATAAAATCAACATTGAGAGACAAACATTTGATACTAACTCCAGTGTGTATCCCATTGTCTACGGAAGAGCTTTCATAGTTTACATTTTTTGTAACTCACATCATTTATCAGAAATTGCAAATTTTATGAAGTGTGTTTTTAGCAGATGATCCTGGAGAAAACCTCTCATGAAGAAAGTTGTTTCTTGGCTTAAAAGTCCTCAGGAAGCAAGGAGATTAATTAGAACCCTACTTCTCAGAATTAAGTTAAGCTGAGTTTGGATGCCTGTCATATCACAATGGAGATATCATATAAGAAAACTGTTTTTGTCCAGAGATATTTCTGACATATCCAATTGTCCAGGAATGCTTTTACAAGAAGTCCAGCCTGCTTTTCCATTTAAAGTTTTTTTATTATTTTTTTCAGTGTGAGGATGTTGCACATATTTTTTTTTTTTTTTGTAAATGAAGTTTGCCAAGATCAGGCAAGCCTTCCCCTAAGCTGCACTAATGAGACATTGTATCAGGCCTTGCATGGACATCCCTGAATTTTGCCAGAACGTTTTCTTATGCTGACTATAGAGAAGTCAGGGAGTTGGTTTCATCTATCTGAGTGATCTGGTGCAGTCTAGACTAAGGACCTTCTTGTCTGATTTAGTCCTACTTTGAGTCTCTGGGACTTATTTACTTGACTGTACAGTCCTCTTCTCTCAGAGTTTTTTTAAACTTTCATCTTAAAAGAGGTTTTAATTACCATCAATTATCAATGAGTGATTTTTGGATCCAGCCAACTTTGAAATTATCAACCAGTCTTTAACCTTCCATTTATCAGTAAGTTAATCAAGAAAGTGATTTATGTACACATGCAGTCCTATAGTCTGGTTTTAGATCAAAGCACAGCACTGAATTGATGCCCATTAAAGGAGAACCGCACCCACAGACTCAAAGAAATCATGTTTATTTCATGAAGTTGGGAGGATGGCCTAATGGTTAAGGTGTTTGCCTTACAAACACAAAGTGCAGGGTTTGAATCTCACAAGGGATAATTGGCTAGGCTTAAAATGGCTTGCAAGGGCAGTTAGCCTAGTCATAATCTATGAATCATGGTTAAGTGTTTCCTACATTTTAACACCACTCTGGGACTATTTACAGGTTTTAAAATATTTTTATACGTAATTTCTAAGTCTGACCACATGAGGTCTGGCATCTTGAAGTAATTCTGATTGTTTACTCTGCCTCTAGGTATCCCACAACGCAATGCTTGTCAGTAAAAAATGCATCACACTGGCCTCTTTCTTCCTAAAGTTCCTGTCACTGCATTGATTTTACATGCATACACTGCTGTCTTTCAGTCAGTTAATTTTAATTAACATTTCATGCCGTCCAATGACTACTTAAAACACAAACAGTGCAAATGCCACAAAACAGGCTTTCAAAGTGCATTTTACTGCTGCTTCTTTTTAGCATGACTAAATTGCAGTCTTTTGTGAAGCCTGAATTGTACTAGTTTGACTCGGCTCCAATCCCCCATCACACCTAACTTCCCTAGCTGTGAAAGTGCTAAGGATAATTTGAGCTTCTACCTGCTGTGATTGACAGCACACAGCAGGAGACCTGACTTATGTACTGTTTCCTTGTTATAGCCTTTACTTTCTGTATGGGTAGGGGAAGGACCAGGGAGTTGTGACATCACAGCATGGATAGGTTTTAAGGACAGTCGTGGTGATGTCAGTTTGGGGAAGGAATTGGCCAGAAAACTACCTGTATTCATTGCCCTTGATGACATCAATGAATTGAAGATGGCAGCAAGCTTTTCCAGGGTGGGACAAAAGTTTTTTGAAAGTAAAACTACCACAGTAACCACAGTACAGTAAGGTACTGTTCTAATGGAGAGAAACAGTCGATTTAAAATATTTTAAATACTGTATTGTTGTTTATTTATAGCAGGGATAGTAAATAGGAAGAAAAAGGACAGAGATATTGAGCATTTAGTAACAGAATCCCATTGTTGTCCTTTATGGAAGTTAATAGTTTGCTTATGATGAAATAGCAACAGTTATAGGTTCATAGGTTGGTACTAGGCTATTGGCCCTAGGGCCTATACAAGCCTAGCCATAATAATTCCCTGGATATTTCTTCCCACAATATTTACTTCCCTGGACCCCTGTCTAGCAGGGCGACTGACGTGATCCCCAGGGTGAATTTCCTATCTCCCACCCAATCATCAAGGTTCCTTTTGAAGAGGGCCAATGAGGCACTCTGCTTGACATGTATGGGCAGCCTATTCCAGAGTATGGGGAGTCTCTGAGTCAGGAACCTATCCCTCCAGCATGTTTTGTTCATTGTGATGACAAGGTTTAGATCCCTGGAGCATGTGGCTCTGAGAGATTGGGATTTCTTTAAGTGGAGCATGTCCAACAGCTCAGGGTTTGACATGGCCTTGTATGTTAAGCAGAGATCGCCTCTGAGTAGATGATATATCACAGAGTATAGCTGGAGTATTTTTAGATGGTCAGCATAGGGCATCTGCTTTAGGCTTGTGATTCTTTTAGTGAGGTATTTCTGTGACCTTTCCAGCTGTTGCAGATGTCTTGTCAGGTACAGTGGGACAAAGACCTCCTTTTTTCTGGATGAAAAGCCCTTAGTGATGAGGTGTGCCACATAGAAGCATTTCCTGACTGTTGTGGTGATGTGGTTATTGAAGGTGAGACCACTGTCCACCTGTGTCCCTAAGTCTCTCATCACACTTTCGGTCTTTAGTGTACTGCCACCTATATGGTAATTTATGGGTACATATTTTTGACCAAAGGGGATAACTATACATTTTTTGGAATTAAGCTTGAGCACATGGCTCTGGCAACAAGCACCTGTTTCTGTAAGGCTCTTTTGTAGAATATCCACATCATTTGGGGATTCAGTAATGTCTCCCAGTTTGCAGTCATCTGAGAACTTTGTTAGTCAGAGTCCCTTAGTGTTGGCATGTACTTCAGAGAAGTAGATGCAAAGTGGAGTGGGATAACTGTAGCTGTGCGCCACTCAGTGGGCACGAAGCCTGAGGTGAGGCTATGATTAAACATGACACTTAGGTGAGGTGCCAGTTCATTTTGTAGTTCATGTAGTACACAGCCCGGGATGTCATCTGGTCCCATGGAAGCTGTATTCATAGTTTTGGAGAGTGTGGTTTCTACCTGTGTGGCCATGATTACCGGAATTTGGCAATCTTTTGGTATTGAGATAGGCCCTTTAGGGGGTGAGAGGGGGGTTGAAGTTGGCACTAAATTGATCTGCCAGGATATTGGCAATATCCTTGGGATGAGTATATTTAATGTCATTCTGTTGTAGCTCAGAGCATATCTGAACATTGTCATCTAGATTCTTGACATAACTATAGAATGCCTTGTGGTTGTCTTTGGAATCTTTGGCAATTTTATTTTCGTAACTAGCTTTGGAGGATTTTATGAGGGATCTCAGCTTCTTACTGAGGCTGGTTAGGGAGTTTTTTGCATTCTGGGATTGTCCTCTTTTCTGCAACAGTTTCTTTCTAATGTTGTATAGTTTGTTTATGGCAGGGGACCACCAGATTGGCTTCCTTTTTTTGGAGGAGAGTGTCTTGGTTCTATTTGGAATGGCATGATTCATGCACAAGTGGATGTGCTCATACAGTGCCTTAGTTTAGGATTCATCAGTCAAACGTTCAGCTCCTGTATGCATGGGTGTCATGAAGTTTGTCACTTCTGACTTGAGTAGCATTAAGTTGGCTTTGGAGGAGTTTTTTTCAGAGGTTTCCTTACTGGGGGGTGGGGGTGGGATGTGGATGTCAAGGGTGATTTGCTTATGGTCAGACCTGACCAATGAGGGGGTGACCACTGGTGTGGAGCATCTATCTCCCAGGTTGGCAATGACCAGGTCTAGGATATTGGAGCCCCTGGTGGGACAATGGATTAGTTGATCCAGGGCATTGGAATTTATGAATTCCAAGAACCATTGGGAAAAGGTGTTGGTATCCGAGTAGTTTTCTTGATCCACTTTGATCTTTCTGTGGCATTTTACACTTATGGCTATGGAATCCTGATCACATGTTTGCAGACTTACTGGAGTACAATACTGAAACAGCTTTCCTTTTGCCTTTTAAGTGGCACTCAGTGAGTGGTTTCTGGAGTTAACTCTTTAAGTAGCTGCCTGCTGACTTGTGGTGTTCCTCAGGGATCACTATTGACACCATTGTTGTTCTCTGTGCTCATAGTTCTACTACAGAAGTTTACAAATGGTACAAGTATTATATATGTATGTTATGCAGATTATATTCAGCTATACCTCTCTCTTTTTTCAGGCATATGTGCAAGCTGTCATAACCTTAAAAGACTTCCTGGATTATACACCTTAGACCCCCAGAACAAAGGTTTCACTGCACTGATCATAGCTTCTCCATGCTTGCCCCTAAACTGTAGCAATCTCTCCCATGACATTGTAAAGAAAATCACACCTAATCCAAATTCAGACCACAGTTTAAACCATTCTTGTATAATTGAGGTCACTGTAAATACAACACCTCTGATCATATGCCATAATATCCATCTCCTCCCCTGCTCATGAAATGTGCATCCTTCTTTCATACCAATCTTTTCCACTGTGAACTAAAGCAACTTGCATATTTGTATATACTAATGAATAGATATACATATGCATAATTTCTTGTTTTGTTCTATTGTTAATGTCACTAGCTATGTACTTCTAATATTTTTATAACTTATTTATTTATTTATTTATTTATTTAAATTTGTTGACCGGGAGTGTCTGACTGGACGTAGGTTCATTTTCAGCAGAGGCCCGGGGAGAAAAGCTCCACAGTTAAAATAAACAGACAGTAGTTAAATTGGATTACATAGTGATTAGCAATTTAACATAGCAATTACTTACAACATATTTACAGATGAAGAACATAGTACATCAGTAGACAACTAGAATCTTTATCTGTGAAGTACATAACAGACATTAACAAATGTTGCAATGAGAAGTTCCTGCTGTATAATAAGTACTAGGCTTATGAGCATCTGAGCTTGCTATAATCAAGGTAGTTAGTGGAGTGGAAAGAAAGGTAGTGGTTGGATGGGGTGGGTGATATTAGAGTGGGATTTGCAAGGGCATAGCCAGCATGTTTGTAGGTGTGCTTTTAGTAAAGTTTTGAAGTTGGTGCATGATGGTATGGAGGTAATTGTGGGTGGAAGGGAGTTCCATAATTTGGCTATGGTGCAAGAGAACAGTGCCTCACCAGCAGAGTTATTGGCTTTAGTGATCTGCAAGTGATTTTTGTTGCTGGATCTTAGTGGTCTGGTGGTGTGATAGGGTTGGAGTAGATTCTGGAGGGATGGGACATTTAGTGGATGGTTTACTAGTTTGTGGGTGAGTGAGAGTTGATACCACTGAAGGAGGTGAGGGAGTTCAAGCCAGTCCAGTTCAGCAAGTGAGAGACAGTGGTGACTATGGCAGGATGCCCCTGTGACGAATTTGGTGATTTTGTTGTAGCAGGTCTCTAGCTTGTTTAGATCGCATAAAGAGGGTGGAGATAAGGTAGGAATTTGCTATTGAAATCTTTGCTGCTTTGGTGAGAAATTGCTTATTTCTGTATAATGCTCCTAGTTTTTTGTGGACTTTTTTATGGTCATCTATATGTAAATGTCAAATTTTAGTTTATTGTCTATTTCCACTCCTAGCAATTTGGTTTCTCAATATGCCTATAATGCATCAATATATATTTTGAAATACCTGTTAATTTTGCACTATATTAATTTTATAGTTCTGTATCAAAACTAAGCATACAAATGGACATTTCAACCAATGGTCTACCCCAATAACACATTTAAATAATACATAATTTGCAGTGTATGACCTTGAGCCAATATAAGCTTAACCTGTCAACAGCAGAAGTGATATATATGATTTATATCACTTGTTCTGCTCCATTTTCACAGTGTACTTATAAGGAAAATATCTAGAGTTTGCATCATCTGTAAAAAATTTTGGCATAATAATTCTTCATGGCTGCCTTATGCTACAGGCTTCTATGTCAGTCATTTTAATTCTATTTTCATCTGAGAAATATTGCCAGGATGAAGCATCTTATACCAAGATGGATCTTGCAGCTCTGGTTCTTGTTGTAATGTCCTCTAGTTTTAACTACAGATAGTAATGCCCTCCTCTTAGCATGTCAAAGGTCAACCTGCTGATGCTGTAATGGATATAGAATTCTACAGTCAAGGTTGGAACTTCTCTCTCCAGTTTTTACCTCTGCCCTTTAGAATTTATAGTGTTGCTGGTCACTATCAAGGAAGAGCTTAAGACCCAGGTTTAACTATTTTTACCTTATACAGTCAGACTCCTGCCTACCTGAAAGAGGTGATTGTCCCTTATCACCCATTTTACTCTCTAAGGTCACCAGGTGAGGAGTTGATAGTTGTTTCTAGGATTCTTCTTGAGACCACAGGAAGGCTGCCTTTTTTCCTTCCAAACTTAAGTCTTGTGGTGGCTTTCTCTGCTACAGATGTACAGTTAGGAGACCTTTTTCTGAAGGTCCATAAAATTCCATGTCATTTAACATCAGTGAAGATTTTGCTCTTAATTATTATAATTAATTTCAAATATTTCTCTCTAATGCGTTGCAATTTTTATGTAGAATTTCACACTAATGTTATTGTTGTTTTGTGAGTTTATGTCCAGTGCCTAGTTATAGACAATTAAATGCTGAAATCAAATTAAAATGATAAAATACTCTATTTAAATACAGGAAGGATAAATAACTGAAGCACAGTTCTAACTTATACTAGAAGTGAAGGTGATGTTCCTAAAAACTTACCAGTGTAAAGAAAACATTTTCCTGGGTCACTTGGTGTGCCAACAGCAGTGATACATCCTACCATAATTTTGGACAGTGGGCAACTTGGAGCCCCTGCTGGTAGAACTGCCACCCTGTAAAAAACTGGTAGAAAGCTATACTTCAAATATTTAGTGATCCCCTATACACTGTTCCGGTCTCTTTTCCTATTCATCTATTGCTCAGATATGTTCTAAATTATGATGCATTTACTTATAATAAATTACAGACTGCCATTATGTTTTTAACCTCTCAGATTTTGGAAGCAAAGACTGCCTGTTGTATTCCATTTGCAACATTGGTGACATATGTTTCTTTAAAAAAAACAGAATTCACTGTTAAAAGATTTCTAAAAATAACTTATGCTTCATAAGGTTCTCAGGTATTTAACTGACATTTTTTTAGAAGGAAGGGACTTTTGGGAGCTACTGATGTGGGTATAATTCTGCTGTATTATATATGCTAGAAAAGTAATAAAAGCTTATTAAAACAGAAAAGGAGCTTTCCAGTGTGGTTATATGTATCCATCAGTTACTGACAACACATTCTGATTGAGTCTAGTCCTGTGATTATGATACTAAAATTTGACTAGTATGCAAGCATGTCCACAGAGCTGTGCTGGCCCTTACCATCATCCTGTATTATGCTTTGATAGGGAGACTTGAAAGATCCATGTTAACATAATGTATCTGTGTGTAGCATCATCATCACACAGATGGTCCTGCAACACAGTTGGACAGTAATGTGTTGCTGTGACCATCTTAGCTGCAGGACTGTTATTGGAATATGCTAGCAACGGGCATGGCATATCTCTCAGTTGTCTCTGTCCAGGCCATCAATGATTTTGTTATATGCCTTTATTCGGTTGACCATAACAGGCAAGCACATGTCCATATTTTGCATTACTAAACACTATTTAAGACCTGTACTTGACAGACCACATGGTACAGCAGTAGCATTGTTGCCTCACAGTAAGAGGTTCTCCTGTTCGATACTCGGCTGGAGTGCCTTCTATGTGGAATCTGCATGTCCTCCCTGCAGTCGAGTGGCCTCCGAAAGACATGCGTGAATGGGCGTGCCTTCCCTGAAGGTTGGGCATCAGGCTGGCAACTCGGCACCATAAAAATCTACTGCCAATCATTAGCGGACCGGAGTTCCGCTGTGGCTACCCCTAACCGGGAAAAGCTGAAAAGACAAACAACAACTTGACGGACCACATTCCCATCTACATATACCAGATCTCAGCTAACATCAGAGTTCTCTCTATGCATTGTAAGGGTGTTCCTGGTGCCCAACAAAATGTAGTGTTATCTATTGTTATTAGTTTTAAATTTTTAGTTACTTTTCCCACTTGACATACAAATCAATCTATGTTAAAAATGTTTCTGAATGTTTTGGAATCTTGATGATTTATGTTAACTTTTTCTTTTTTGATACCACAATGAAATGTCTTGGGGAAGTTTTAGCAATTATTAATGTGTAACTTTTAGTTTAGTTTAGTTTAGTTTAACATATCTTGGATTCACAGGTCTTAAAGTAGGGTAGCACTGTGTCAAATATCACACTGGAGTATGGGGGAAGGGGTATTTAGCAAGTATACGTGCTAATTGTCTTTTACAACACAGCTACCCTAGTAAGCCATTCCCATGCTTTTAAACGGGTATATAAATGGAATGGTGAATTTCTACACTGTATTCTGTTTTTTCAACTACTATTTGGATCACTTGTTTGTGTGTTTTTAATAAAGATGATTCAGCTTGAACTAGCGTGTGCATCCCTACTTTCATTAGTGGATTTATACTTTGGAAAGTTTTTAAAGAAAATATATCTACCACCTGTTATTAGGTGGAATTTTCACATTATTGTTTTTATTAGGTGCCTGAACTCTAGGGAATCTTAGATTTTTCCACACGGAGAAGTTTCCTCCTCTTTTGTTTTTGGACCCACTATATTGACGTACTGGGTTTGTGAGACTTCAAGGGACACCACGGAGACTGTTTTGGTGTTCCTGGTTTTGGCGTATTCTGGTTCATGCTAACAACACATTGGAATTAAAGCCTATGAGCCTGTGTAGCACCACTTTATGTAGCTCATAGACTATGACTTGCAGGGCTACACTGACATGAATTCCATTCAGAAACTCGACTAATCAGAAAGTCGAACTTCATATGGTCTAGACCATATGATCAACTTTCCAAAAAGTCAAACTACGAAAAAAAACAAAAATCAATGTTTTTACGGGGGGCAAGCCCCCTTGCACCCTCCACACTCCCTGCATAATATATATACCAACTCTGAGATTGCACTACAGTGGGGAAAAGGGTAAGTTGTCCAATTCCCACTGTACCTCGATCTCCACTCAAAGGCTAAGACATTTCAGACTACTGATCATATGGTCCCGACCATATGAAGTTCAGCTATCTGATGAGTTGAGCTTTGAATGGAGCCCACTGACACTGTGGTGTGCTCCCTGCTCTGTACTCAAACCCTGCACCTTCAGTTAAATGCCCTACTACCACACATGAGTATGCAGTTCCCTCTCTGAATTGCACTACACTATGCTAAACTCCAGTATTGGTGGTCACACCGTTGCTTCTGCTACACAGTGTTCTAGCTATTTACAAGTTTGTTTGTGTCTTTTGGCTTTTCCCGGTTAGGGGTCGCCACAGCGGAACTCTGGTCTGCTAATGATTGGCAGTAGAGTTTTACGTGCTGGCTTGCCGGGCCTAACGCACAACCTTCAATGAAGGAATGCCCGTTCACTAATGTCGCCACACAGAAGACGCTCTAACTGAGAATCGAATGGGCAACGTACAAGTCTGTATGCTTATTTAAGTATGGCAGAGATCTATAGATTGAAAATGGAAATGTTATGTTTTACAGTACTGCATCAAACAGGATGGATAATATCATCATATCTTCAGACTATGTGTAATCATTAAAAAAAATAATTAAGACAATAAAGCAGACAGATATATTCTGTAGGCATTATGATCAGGTAAGCCAGGATTAAGAAAACAAAATATGCATTAATTAACATAAATGGATAGTTTGAGTCTGTACATTTTAAAACTGACACTGTGGAACTAGTGACAATTATTTTCAGCAAATTATTAAAAGGAGTAGAGTGTACTGAAGAAGTGGAAAACATTACACTAATTTTACTTTAAGAAAGTGTTGATGGAAATTAAGTTACATCTAAACTTAGCCAACAGCCTTCAATAGAAACCTAAGTTGCAAATGTGTCTATGAAAAAATACAGTCTCACATATAAGACACAATTTTTTATTATTCTGTTCAATTCATTCTTACAGTTAGCTCATGTATTATTTATCACATAGTGTGTATTCATGTTACAGAGATTTTTGACATGAAATTGTATTGTGTTATTTTCTTTACTGACATCAGTAAAGTACACGGTAGTTTTTTAACATGAATTGTTACTGAAAATCCAAAACAGTATTTATACTGATGGATGATTGTACTAGTGTTTAGTGTAATGTCTAATCAGGATGGTATGTTGTAGTGAGAGAACATTTCTTGCAGACCAATATTCTAAATTGTACCCGAAAGATTTGTTTTGAACCCACCTTTACTCATTATGTTTTACAGGCTGCATAAATCTGGACTGTAGATTAAATAGCTCCATCTCATAAACTAGAAATAAATACAGGAATTTGGTCAGCAACTGCACAATATAGTTATATCTAAATATAGAAGAATGTATTATAAAGCACATGAAAGCAGCCAGTGAAAAGAAGGACTAAATTAAGGGTAAGTTAAATAAAATATCATAACACTTACAAGGATATGAGTATAACAATAATAAAATAAATTTAGAGTACCATCTAAACAAAATATTAGCAGAAATAATGAAATAGGCATGATATGTACTAGATTACCCTCTAGACAAAATATTAGCAGAGGTAAACAAACAGACAGGGTATGTACTAAAGCTTCTCAGCACACAGACTAAAGATTAGCTAGACCTAAACTGGAATTATCCAGTCTTCCATGAACCATATCTAAAATGTCATGAGAAAACTAGAGTTAATTCATTAATTATAACTAAGAGAATATTTGGAATGAGTAACATATGTACTTTATGCTGATAGATTAAGGAAATTATGTCTGATATGGGTCTACTACCGGAGATCGAAATTACACTATTTCGAAATCTGGTAGTAGATGCCCACTAGCGCGAAAGTGCACTTCACCGAAAGTGCACTTTCGCGAACACCACTTGAGTGAATGGTTACAGACCTTAGGGTTAGGGCTTGGGTTAAGGATAGTGAATAGCTAGTAGGGCTATCCACTATCCTTAACCCAATCCCTAACCCTAAGGTCCATGACTACAGCACCACAGTGGAGAAAATTGTATGTCCTCCACAGTGCAGTAGTCACGAACCTATGTCCTCCACTGTGGTGCGGTAATCATGGACCTTAGGGTTAGGGCTTGGGTTAAGCATAGTGGATACTTAGTAGGGCTATCCACTATCCTTAACCCAAGCCCTAACCCTAAGGTCCGTGGCTACCACACCACAGTGGAGGACATTGCCCGTTCATTCTAGTGGTGTTTGCAAAAGTGCACTTTTGGTGAAGTGCACTTTCGCGTTAGTGGGCATCTACTACTGGATTTCAAAATAGTGTAATTTTGATCTCCGGTAGTAGACCCATCTGATATACATACTATATTAAAATTCTGTATAACACTGACGGTGTTATGTGATCTGGATCAACCATAGTCCCTGTCACACAGTACTAGATGTGGTATGAATACATCATTGTGCCTTTGATGGTGCTGCAAGGGCCTCTACTACCTGGTCTAGCCAACTCTGCTAAGTGGACAAACTCCCAAGGGAACAGACATATAATGGTAAACACGTAGAACATGTACCTGTATAAATCAATGTAGCAGTGTACATATTCTCTTTATCTCCTTCTCTACAGAATGTTGGTCTAATAATTATGGCTAAGGTTGCCCCCCCCCCCATCTGCTTATTATCCCCCATCCTGACAAGCTCTTTAAATTAACCATTAATTGTTTATCATGTAGTCTTGTCTCACCACAGCCTCCTAACTCCTAAATTAAGAAGTGCTGGCTGTCTTGGATCACAGACTCCCACCTTTCATAATATAATAATGTAAATGTTCTACAATGTCATTTTCTTCCATCTGTTGTAATATTGCAGTGCTAAGGTATGCAGTCTAGAGTCACATTCTCAGCTTCTATATAATTTAACAAATATCATGTCTAAGTCAAGGGCTGCCCTTCCATTCCATGTAGTTTTCATGTTTTCACTGTGAAGGGCATTTTACTTTCCAGCACCCACATTTCAGAACAAGTAAGTGCAGTCGTCTTTGATTAGGGTCATCTCAAAAGCAAAGTTGTGAAATATGGCAAGCCATAGAGAACAAGATTTTTTTATATATAAAAATGCATCACGGCTTCAAAACTGTGATACAGTCGCCCCCAACCACACCCCACATGTGCGCTCGCACACACACACACACACACACACACACACACACACACACACACACACACATACAGTAGCATTTGTGATTATAATGCTCTGGGAATTTAAGCAAGCTTTGCTTTAAATACAGGCTCAGGGTAATATGTAAGAGTTTTTTCTTTTTTTAAGAGCATGGGCTTACTTAATATTTTCCATTGTTGACTTTTTCTAGAACACATCTCTGGAAAGTGACATTGAAAATTAGCTCAGTAGTTATTGCATTCCTTCTGCAATTTCCTCATGAAGTGTTTGAGGGACTTTTAACTGGAAAAGAAAATGAAGAAAATCTTAATGTTCCCTAAAAGTGAGAAGTGCGACTCCCAGCCTCCCAGAGTCGTGGGCTCATCGCTTCATAGTTGTATACTAGACTGATGAATTCTGGGACTTTTATAAACCTAGCCAAGCAGCCTAATTATATCCCGCATGTTTATGTGCCTTAGAGGTTATTTTAATGGGTATATCTGGGCTGGGGCTAAATTTACAGGCTGCCTCTGTCCATTAGACACATAGGTGCTAAACTCATAGTATATTTTTGATTGCCTACCCACTGGTCTAGATTTGAAATAGGGAAGATCTATGTATCCCATAGATGGGAAGCCTGTTCCTTCAAAGGGGAATTGTTTGAGACACATACCTGCCCATACAATGTGTCCAATTTTAATTTATGTCTAAATCCCTAGATCTTGTCATTTTGATGCTATTTGATTTTCAAATATGCAAAAGGTCCATGAGACTGGGATTAAAGAATGCCTTGTGTGCCAGGCGTAGACCACCTCTCAACAGTCTGTAGGAAACAGTGTGCAGAGATAGGGTTTGAGATGGTATGTACAGGACATGCTATTTATGCTGTGTACTTTTTTGTGAGGAATCTCTGTGGAAGTTTTAGTTGTTGCATGTACCATGTCTTTGGATCTTGTCCATTTGCATTTGCCGCTACTAAATGGTCATAAAAGTTAAAAGGAGATAAATTATAGTAATATGCACAAAGTAATAATGACAGAACTAGCAAGCTGGGATGTGTTTTTCTTATGCCATCTGTTTGATGAGAATGTTTTATTTTACATTGTAGAAGAATATATTTGATGTCTGTATATTTAATTTTCAAATTGTGTTCCTGATTTCTTTAAGTAAGAAATGTCATTATTTGATCTCAAAAGCTTGGCTGCTTAAACATTTATTGATATATGCAGTGGTAAGTGCACACCACTACAGAACTATAACTGTTGGCATATATCTTTGAAAAGACTGTTTTGCTAGTGCCTCTCTAACTTAATATAACTGTCTCATCAGCTTGTTCATTTTAAAAGAGTACAGTAACTTTGATCGCTGTATACCAGATTTGTCTTGCTGTTGGCAGCACATTACCATAAAAACAGGGAGAAGTAGGGGAACTGAAAGGTATTATTATCACCTCCTAAAAATGACTGTGAACAAGTGAATAAATATGTTTAGCCACTATACAGTCTCCATGCTAAGGAAGACCTGAAAGGCAGTGGGCTGAGAATGAGGTGTTTGAAATCATGGGCAGACAAAGGTTATAGCTATGCACTCCATTGGTACAGTCTGAACCTTATTTGTTTATGGCAGCTCTTGGACACAGCTCAAGACACAAATGTTTATTTGTCATATGTTCTTAAAGCAGAGCGCATCATATATACTGTTATCAACACTATGACTTGCATAGTGATCCCCAAAATTTGTCATGACATCACATGAGGCAGAATATAGAAACAGAAAAGGTATATATCTGTAGCACCCGGATGGGGCAACAATTATAGTAATATAGAAATAATTAGATTTATGTGTTACAGATAGCCATATTCACATCCCTAGTGATATCTGCATTGCTTACTGTACTTATTTCCTTGTTTCACTTGAAAGAAAGTTACTGTTTGCCATTTTTGCATTTAAGTTACCTGTAACACATTGCATTTAAGTTACCTGGCACTTGCTCACTAAAGCAATTATATAAGTCAGCACTAAAATATTAAAAGCACTACACCCTCACAAACTCCCCTTGAGTACCTCGTTCCCCATTGGCCCTTTTTTTTCAATTATAAAGGAATTCCCAATACTATTCTAGCATGTCCAAAGGTCAGTTGTCAATCTCCTCTCCAGTCCAGCTGGTGAATCTGGGAATCTTGAGGCAATGTTACAACTGCCTCATGTACACAGACAACCCTCTCCTCCTCCCAACAAATTCCAACACATGTGAGAGATGCAACCATATAGCCATACTGGAGGCTAAGCTCTCTCAACTCAGTACTGGCAAAACCAGTCAGGAAGAGAAGAAAACCACACTCACTACAAGTCCAGTCTCACATAGACCTACCATGACAGCAAACCAAACACATAAACAAGGAGAAGGTCACGGTGAGCTGCCTGTTGGGCACTAGGATCCGCCACATAACACAAGCACTCAGGTCACTCCAAGGCAAGTACAAATATGACTCAGTCATTGTCCATGCTGGTGTGAATGACCTAAGACATACCTCCCTGGACTACATGAAAAGAGACATAGAGGAGCTCTCTGAGCATGTAGCCCAGGCCGGTATGACCCTGACCTTGAGTAGCATCTTACCCTCACCAAGAATGATGCCACAATATGAAGACAAGATGATCAATTTCAACAATTGGCTTAAGTATTGGTGTCATTCAAAGGGGATCCAAGGCCTATCAGCCTGGGATGACATGCTCGACAAGCCACGATGTTTCGCTAGGGACGGCTTGCACCTGTCATCCCTGGGCTTTCGGATATTGGCAAAGGCTCTTGCTACCTCCATAGTGCCTTTTTTAGGCAAGGCTCAAAAGACAAACCCACCTCCATAGGTATCACAAGGGATAAGAAACTAAGAGTAATGCTACTCAATGCCAGAAGTCTAAACCTCAAGATGCATGTACTCAAAACTCTCCTTAGCATGGAGAACATCGATATCTGTGCAGTAACAGAAACCTGGTTCAAGGCTCCCGAGAGCACCCCAGTACTACCAGGTTATACCTCATACCATGCTATTCGGCCCCAAAACTTGGACCGAACCACAAAAGGAGAGGGAGTATCAATATTCGTCAAAGATACCCACACCTCCAGGTTGGTGGCACAGCACGAAGCATCAGAGACTATCCATGTCCAACTAACAGTGGGTAAAACTGCCTTCCAGTTTATAGCCTGCTACAGACCACCCTCCCAAACCCAGGAACCCCACTCGGCCTTCATGAGAACACTGGAAAATATGAAGGTCTCTCCAAACACCATTATATTGGGTGACTTCAACTACCCAAACATAGACTGGGAGCATTACTCTAGCTCCAACACCCTAGCCCAAAGGTTCCTAGAATTTATAAACTCAAATGCTATGGAACAACTTGTTACCACTCCCACAAGAGGGGAAAACATACTGGACCTGATCATCACCAACATGGGGACTCTATGCTCCAGACCAGAAGTGTATCCCTCACTGGTAAGATCAGACCATAAACTAATCTCACTGGATATTCACATCCCGACTCCACCCCCTGCCCTAAAAACCACAGTGAAAAACTTCTCTAAAGCAAATTTCACACTCCTCAAAACCGAGGTGGAATCCTTCAAAGCCCCCGGGCCTGTGGAAAATACGGCCCAGACCACAGAATCCTTTATAAACGCATTCTATAAACACCTTCAAGAAAGCATGGATCATGCAATCACAAATAAAACCAAGACCCAATCCTCCAAAGGTAGACATCCTGTCTGGTGGACCCCAGCCATAAACAAACTATACAATAGAAGGAGGAAGCTACTACATGATAGAGCAAAATCCCAAAAAGGGAAGGCATCTCTGATCAGTATTAGCAAAAAACTACGGGCACTCATAAAATCGTCTAAGGCCAGCTTCGAGAGAAAAATTGCACAGGACACTAAGGATAATCACAAGGCTTTCTTTAGTTATGTTAGGAACCTGGGTGGGAATTCCCAGATATGCTCAGAATTAGTCCAAAATCACAAAAAATACACCGAACCCACAGACATTGCCAACATCCTAGCTGAGTGGTTTAGCGCAACCCCCCCCCCTCCCCACCAAAAGGGCAAATATCTATCCAAGCAGAGTGCTGCTCCCCTGACATCTCAGATGCTCAGGTAAGAGCTGCCCTCTCCAAAGCAAAAAGCATAGCATCAATGGGACCAGACGGTGTCCTGGGCTGCGTCCTACATGAACTCCAAGAAGAGCTAAACCCAAACATAAAATTACTGTTCAATCTCAGCCTTTACTACAGGATATGTACCCAAACAGTGGCATACGGCAGCAGTGGTCCCTCTCCACAAAGGTGGTGCCTCAGTGGATCCTGGAAACTATTGCCCCATAAGCCTGACTAGCTTGGTCTGCAAAGCTATGGAAAGGATCATCATGGACCTCATAAATAAAGATATTGGGGACCTACAGACACTGGATTCTACCCAGTTCAGCTTTGTTAAGGGCAGATCCTGCCTCTTAAACCTGGTTGATTTCTTTGAAACAGTCACCAAGGCCATTGACGAGGGGAAGGTGGTCCACACAGCCTACCTGGACCTCGCAAAAGCCTTCGATACAATACCCCACTTGGACATTATAGATAAGCTCACCAGCTTAAATATAAACCCCTATGTCACTAGATGGGTTGCAAACTGGCTCAAGGACAGAACCCACATGGTTAGAATTGCTGGAGCCATGTCAGACTCCAAAGCAGTTACAAGTGGCGTCCCACAAGGCTCAGTCCTGGGACCTCTCTTGTTCGGTATATATTTCTCGGAGGTACAGGCCAACATGGAAGGACTGTGGCTGACCAAGTTCACGGATGACTGCAAACTGGGCACCATAATTGACGCCAACACAAGCATCCTCCAAAAGGACCTCATAGAAACAGACAACTGGTGCCAGAGCCATGGCCTCAAGCTAAATGCCAAAAAGTGTATAGTCATCCCCTTTGGCAAAAACAAAGTGCCCACAAATTACTACATAGGTGGTAATCCATTAAGTACAGAAGAAATAATTAGGGACCTGGGGACCCAAGTTGTTAGCCATCTCTCATTTGACAACCACGTGGCCAAAGTGGTTAGAAAAACATTTTATATAGCCCACCTAATCATGAAGGGATTCACATCTAGATCAGGGGAGGTCATCGTGCCTCTTTACTCATCCCTCATCAGGCCCATAATAGAGTACAATGCCCCTTTTGGGATGTACCTTACCAGACACCTGCAGCAACTGGAAAGACCCCAAAAATACCTCACCAAGAGGATCAAAGGGCTCAAACAGATGCCATATGCTGCCCGGTTAAAGAAACTCCAGCTCTACTCAGTGGCATACCGCCTGCTCAGAGGCAATCTGTGCCTGACGTATAAAGCCATGTCCAACCCAGAATTAATGGACATGCTGCACCTCAGAAAATCTAAATCCCTTCGAGCTACATGCTCAAGAGACTTGAACCTCAGCACTGAAATAAATAGGACATGCTGGAGGGACAGATTCATAACCCAGAGGCTCCCTTCACTCTGGAATAAAATCCCAGTCCAGGTTAGGCAGAGTCCCTCATTGACTCTCTTGAAGAGGAATCTTGATGAGTGAATGGGAGATCGTAGGTTTACCCCGGGTATCACTTCTGTGTCACTGTTAGACAGAGGCACAGTATACTAACCTCAAAAAAGGACATAGCAAAATTAATTTAAAATGGGTGATGAAAGCCAAACACACTCTGGCTAGGCTTATAAATGCCCTAGGGCAGATAGCCTAGTATGAACCTATGAACCTATATAAGACATGTACTCACTATAATGATCTATTGTCAACTAAATATTGCAAGTAAAATGGTTCATTTAGACACTGGTTTTATGAGTTGCTGCATTACAGAAATCACAACATATATGAATGACTTCAGTTTTGAAGAAATAACTTAATTTTCTTTATTCAGAGTCATTTTGTACTTTATGCAAAATTCTAGCTCTATCTCCCATGACATCATTCAGAAGATGTGGAAATAGTGAAAAAATATGCATGCAACGGAATATAAAACACCAAAAGACTCAGCACATTTTTTTTTTATTTTACAGAACAAATTGTAACACCATCTTCTGTAAAATAACTGAGACTGAAATAGTGTTAAATAAAGGCGCTTGTAAAAATGTCATTCCCTTAAGGAACGCAAAAAACATATTAAGTGTTTGGATGGCAGTTACATTGCTATGTTACCTGTGAAAAGAGCTATGTAATTCAACTGCCAATTTATGTATTTTGGTTAATGCATAGAAAACACTTGCATGTTTGTCTAACTACAGGCTGAGTGAATGCAAACTGCTGTAGCACTGAAGATCTCCAAAAAGCAGTTTAACAATCATAAAAAAACAGAAGTGCATGTCCCTTGTCTCTCAGAAAAGAGGCTGACATCAAAGAGCACTTATTTTTTGCAGACCAGTATGGGCTGCATTGTTATACATGTTTATATTTGTGTCTGTAAATCTAGTCAGTTTATTGTACACATAATTATCCTTTCCACCTTTTGATGAGATATGTATAAGCTAGTTCTGTCTTGTTGAACCAGTACATCCCAATGAGCTTATAGACTTTTTCAGGAATCTCCTTTGGTCATAAGTATGAAGAATTTTGTTACCCATTTGGGAGCTACAGCACCCAGAAGCACAGCATTTTCAGAACTCAAAATAAAGCTGCTACTGAATGAGACAGGTTAACGATGCATTTTTCTGCAGTTCAAGGGGTGCCAGTTTGGGAGAATAAATCTGAATAGATCCTTAACTGATCTTCATAAATCTGATAACTAAAAATAAGTTATGTACTTGCCGTAACGTTCCATCTTTGTTGTCCATTTTCATTCTTCTTCTTCAACAGTTGAGTTTGGATCAGATCCTCAGATCTGACTCGGCCATTAATTTAGCTCGTGGACACTAAAAAACTCTAGCTCCTCCCTCACCCATAATGCACCAACCCCTAACATACCTCAGATCTTGTTTACTGGTTGACATAAAGTAGGAAATACTAATATAAAATTCCTGACAGAAGAAGATATATCTGAACCTCAGTATGAAGGACAGTGTTGTCCTTATAAACTCTCATTCTTCCAGAAATCAATTGAGAAAAAGGGTGGGGGTTGATGGGTAAGGAACTGAGGAAGAATGAAAATGGACACCACAGATGAAACAGTACGGTGAGTACATAACTTCTTTATCTGATGTTGTCAATTTTCATTCATTTCTCAATAGTTGGGACAGAGTCCCCAGCTACATAAATTCTCAGGTGAACTCTAAGAAAGGATACTCCTGAGCACAGTTGAGCCAAAGGCTGCTCTTCCCTCAAGACCAGATCCAGTTTGTAATGAGTAATAAAGGTATGTGCACTGGCCCAAGTTGCAGATGCAAATATGTTATTCATGGAAGCCCTAGATAGAAACACTGGAAGAAGTAGCCATGGATCTTGTTGAATGGGCTGTTAAAAGTTTTGTTAAGGACAGACCGAACTTATTGTAGACAAATGATACACAATCCATCAGCCATCTGGCTAAAGTTACGTTTGCCACTAATTTGACCAATTTAGAGTATGCAAAGGAGACAAATAATTGCTCTGTCTTTTAATTTCTTTTGTTCTATGCAAGTAGAAATGTAATTGTCTGCGAACATCCAATAAGTGCAACATATATTCACCTTTGTTTGCAAATTAAGGTAAGAAAACTGTCAAATAAATGGACTGGTTGACAATAGACTCTAATACCACCTTAGGAAGGAAAGAAGGATTGGTTTGTAATTGTACTCTATTCCTATAAAAATCAAGTAGGGAGGTTTAAAAGGCAATGCTTGAAGTTCTAGAAACCACCAGAAAAATGGACTTCCAGGTCAAAAACTTAAGATCACATTTTGCTGCTGGTTCAAAGGGGGAATTAATTAAGGCCTGCAGTGCCACATTTAAATCCCATGGAGGAGTTGGATATTTATATGGAGGTCTCAAAAGATGGGTACCTCTCAAGAAGGCCTTACAAAGTTTAGATGAAGCCAGGGTAAGTTCTCAAATCCAGTATGAAAGTTAGTGATGGCTGCTAATTGAATTCTAATGGTCAAAGAGCTAACTCCTTCATGGACAATTGTCACCAAAAACTCAAGAACACTTTGTACAGAAGCTGAAAAGGGATCAGTATGTTTCTAAAGTGCTCAAAACACAAATTGTTTCCATTTACTTCTGTAAAGTGTTCTTGTAGAAGCTTTATGGGAAGATAAAATTCTATGATGAACAGAGGATAGGAGCACTGGTTGTCTGGCTATTAAAGGAAGTGGAGAAACCATGCTGTCAGCTTTAGGTTTGAGATTTCCACATAAATCATGCCTGTTGGGTGAGTCATAAGGTCTATAATCAGATCCAGACTCCAAGATGGGTAAATTGGATGATGCCAAATAAAAGGGATCCAAATCTGTTGAGGCCAGTAAGGTGCAATGAGGATGACATTGCTCTTCAACTGGAAAACTTTCTGCAGAAATTTGGGGATCAAGAGAGTTGGAGGATATGCATACAGGAGACCAGGGAGCCAATCATTTATTAGAGAACCCCTTGATAATTCCCCCAGTGGAGGTATTAGGGCAAAGAAGCTGCTGCACGTGTTGTTTAGGAGAGATGCATAAAGATCGCAGCAAGTCTGGTCCCATTGGAAAAAATTGTTTCTGTCACCTTCATGTTGAGAGACCACTCATGAGGTAGTAGAATGGGCCTGCTCAATTTGTCTGTTTTCACATTGGACTTCCCTGGAATGTGCATTGCTATCAGAAAATGGTTGGATGGGATCACTCATTGCCACACTATGAGGGCTTCTAAACACATGGGGTAAGACCTGATTCCTCCTTGTTTGTTAATGTACCAAACTACTGACTTATTGTCTGTCTGAATCGCAATTGTCCCAAAAGGGAGAGAGTCTTGGAAGGCCTGCAGCACTAAGAGAACTGCTCTCATTTCTAGGACATTGATATGCATATTGGCTTCTTTGGGGGATCAAGTGCATTGGACTGTTTTCCTCAGAAAGTGCCCCCCATCCAATCTGGGATGCATCCATGGTCACCCTGGCCTTGGGCTGAGGAAGAATAAAATGAAGGCCTTATAGAATCTAATTAAATCCACCACCAAGAGGAAAACTTGCATGCTTGAGTGATCCTTATTTGGGCTGACATGTGTTGGTAAAGAATAGACCATTGTGTTGCCAGCATCCATTGAAGAATTCTCATGTAAAATCTTGGTAGGAGAACTAGGACTATCACCACCTACACTGATTCCAAGACTTGTAGAATCAATTGGGCTGAGATTGTGGTACTGTGAATTATTTTTCTGACCTGGAATCTGACTGTTTGTAATCTTGAGTGAAGAAGAGAAGCTGTCACTGATATCATGCTGAGAATTGCTCCTATGAATTGCAATGTTTGAGATGGTTCTGACTTAGATTTGTTGTGATGTATGGTTATCCCCAGATGGCAGCAAGTCTGGAGTACCTGATCTTGTGCTTTTATGAGTAGATGTCTGGTCAGAGCAGTCATGAGCCAGTCACCCAGATATGGAAACACATGGAATCCTTGCAGTCTGAAGTGAGCAGCTACTACTGCCATACATTTGGTAAACACCCTGGGGGCAGCTGTGGTGAGGCCAAAGGGCAGTGCTCTGAATTGGTAATGACTAGCTCCCAGCTGGAAGCGTCTGTACCTTCTGGATTGTCTGTTCATTTTTATGTGATAGCACACATCCTGAAGGTCTATTGAGTGCACTCAGTCATCCTTACACAGAAAGGGCAGAATGGACTGAATAGCAACCATCTGCAAGTTTGTATACCAAGTCAATTTATTCAAGTTGCCGAAATCCAAAATCGGTCTCCAGTCCCCTGTTTTCTTTGGCACTAAAAAGAATTTTGAGTAAGTTCTGAATTCTATCTGGTCTAGTGGGACCTCTTGGGTGAATCTTTTTTTCTAGCAGCTTTTGTATATCTAGTGCTGCAGCTTTCCTCTGACTGGGTGGAACATCGGGAAATTTGCATACAGATAAAGGTGGAAGGGAAAAGGGAATTATAGAACTTCTGGAAATAATCCTCTGCACCCACTTATCTTTTGTGATATCTAGCCAGGCTCTCTGGTGCAGGGATAAATGACCCCTGATTGTCTCCAGAGGGACAATCAGGCCTCCTTTCAGGATTGCTAGTAGGGTCTGTCAGAGAAGGAATCTCTAGACCCTTGGCTCTGTAGGCCTCCTCTGCCATTTGGGTGGTGTCTTCCACTTGAGTTCCTCCCTCTACCTCTGGGGGGACTACATCCATGTAGATGTTTTACAAGACCCTTGGACTTCTTGAACCACATTTTTCATCCTGCTTGTTGGTTCCTGGAGAAGGTCCTTTGAGAGGTCGAAAAAGTATACTCCCACTGCAGACAGGGTCTTTCCATCTTGCTCACACCTGGAGAGTGTGTCCTTTACTTTAGGGCCATACAACAAATTGCTATCAAAGGGTGCATTAATGAATGAGAACTTGAAGAGCTCTGCAAAATCACACAAGTACATCCAGGCATGCCTCATGATGAAGATGCCTGAACCCACTGCCCTTGAGGTACCTTCAACTGCATGAGAGAAAAGCCTCATGGATGAATTAGAAATAGATTGTAGGGTAGCCAACTGTGAAAACTCCCAGAAAAGGATTTTGACAGTTCCTTTATCAAGTCCATTTGTAGTCTTGCAAAGTGTGTCTGGTAGTTCATTGGCCTGAGGGCAATAGTCACAGAAGCATACATATGCTTCACAAATCTGTCCAACACCCTAGACTCCCTGTTAGGGGGAAGGACAGAAGAGCTCTGCTCAGCAAGTTCTTTCTTTGTGGTTGTTGCCATGACCATAGCATCTACAGGAACTCCCTTTTTCCAAAACTCCCTTCCTACAGGTGGTGTCAGAATCTGATCCATTCTTTTGCAGATTGGATCAACTGTATCAGACTCCTTCCATGCCCGCCTATAGATCAAGTCAATGAGCTCATTGGTGAGCAGAGTGACCCATGAGGTAGAGGGATCAGCCCCAAAGGCTTCCAGGAATACCAATTCCTCTGGAGAGGAGTTGTCAGTGGACCAAACACCCCTCTGCTTAAGGATCTGAAGGAAGTCTGCAAAATAGATGTCTTCGGGTGGTGATCTTGGGGACCCTTCCCCTTCATCGAAATTAGTATCTTCTGTGATTGACTGACTTCTGAGGGGAGTCTAAGTGCCTCCTCTTACATGTCCTCTTCCCAGGGAGTTTCTCAGTGGGATGCTCTGGGGAAGTGTTGGAAGGTATAAAAATACCCTGCTGGGCAGCCTGGACACTTTGATCTGCCTGTCCCTGTAGCATAGAATGATGGGGCTCAAGATGCAAAAACACACAGGATCCAGAGGGAAGATCCAAGGGGGAAGGATCCATCTGTCCTGCTGGAGCAGAGAACACTCTTTTAACCACCTCAAAGGCAGAGCACTCTGGGGAGAAGGAAGCCAATGGAGCCAAGAAACCATGCTTCCACTCCATCAGCTCCCCCTGCCCCAAAGGCAGTCCACCCATGGCAGAAGTTGGAGCTAAGCTGTCCAATGCTGAGGCTCCAAGGAGAAGAGATGGCTCCAGAAAACTTTAAAGTTGACTCTAACGCCTCAGATCCGACAGGGACACTTAGGCTCCAAGAGTCATCTGGCTCTGAAAACATCTGAGCCACTGCACTCAGAGATAGCTTCAAAGCCAAAGCTACCAATTTCTTCAGATCCAATCCAAACCATCAACCTCGGTCAGACTTCTGGAAGAATGAAGAGAAGCCAGCAATGGAGACCTAGAGTGCTGGCATGATTTGAGGTAAGGGAAAGAACTGTAGATGGAATTGGGTCCAAAGATGGGGAATACCTTATCCTAGGCAAAGTCCTCAGATCCAAAGTGCTAAGATCCGAGGAACCCTTTTTCAACTTTGACACCTGCTTGGTGGTTCTGTGGTAGGTTCCAAAGAGGGAGTTGAGAACCCCAAAGGCCTCAAAGACCTGGATGAAGGCTCCTTTATCTTGGTTTGGGGGAATGAGCCCAAGAAATAGCTTCTGAAAAGGTTGAGGGTAGATATCCTTTCAGAATTAATTTATTCTTCTTATCCACCACTGTCCATGGAGTAAAAGCTTTGCAGATAGAACAGTCTATTTGAAGATGGTCTGGGCACAAGCAGTAAATGCATAAAACATGAGCATCTGATAGAGGCAACTCTTGCCTGCATTTCTGGCATTTCTTAAAGCCAGAAAGGCCTTTTTCAGATATTTTAAAAATAGAAATAAGAGTTTTAGTTTATTTTTTAAACTATTAAGATAGAAATAGTAAAACAATTACCAACAATGGTAATTCAAGCTACACTAAAAAACTGTAAGAAAGAAAGAAAGAAAAGGAATACCAACTATGGTAAATTATAGTACACCAAGAAATGTAAAAAGGGAGGATTTAGAAATAGTCAACTATTAAAGTTAGTAAAAAAGGAAAAATCTATGTATCTCTAAATTTAAATGCTCAAGAGCACAAGGCAACCATGTCTAAATGCGAAAGCGGCAGACAAGATCTGAAGTATGCTGGGGTTGGTACATTATGGGTAAGGGAGGACCCTGTGAGTTTTTTGGTGGCCACGAGCTAAAATAATGTCTGAGTCAGATCCGAGGATCGGATTTGACCCCAACTGTTGAGGAATGAATGAACATTGACAACATCAGATAGTTGGTTTATGCTCTAGCAAAACTGCTATTATGCAAAATGGTTAAGAGCATTGACATATCTGATATAGAAAAGGATCTATTTCTCAGACTGTGCTGCTGGAAAAAAACTAACTATAACAAATCATGTAGGAACCAAAAAGAAGAAATAAGCACCCTATTAAAAGACAGTTGTTACTTATATTGTATTAAAGGAACTATCATTTGGATGTGATGACAGGAGGCTGAAAGACTGGAGAAATACTGAAAGTCATTAGAATGATACAATAAAATCAGTGCCGTTAATATAAATAGCTTAAATAAGTGGAACAAACAGAAGATCTGCAATGCAAACAAGCCATCAGTGTTCACTAAAGAGAAGGCAGGAATATGCAATGTTGTATAAATGTATAGAAATGGTAGATGGAGGGGTTGCGTTGGGTATAAACTGTTAGGAGACATGGCCAACATTTTATAAGAGGTGCCTATTAGTCCCTGAAAGCATAAGTAAGCATTCAATTTCAACTGCTTAAATAATATGGCAGCCAGTGTTTGTTAGGAAGAACTTACAGCAAGGACCTTTTATATATCTACATAAAATCTCCATGCTACAGTCTAATGAAACTATTTACTCCAGTTTAGGAAGCAGCTGTTATGTATATTTAGCTCTTATTCCAAGCATCCCCTCTTTTTTCAGTCCTCAGCTCTGATATTTTTTTTTCATCCTCAACTTTGAAGACTTTTTGTGGGGAAGGGACTGTTTTTGGTGGTAAGGGTGCCAAACAGGGGGGGGCACTTTCCAGGGTGTAAACTGACCCTACAACAGTTCTGAAGAGTTATCACAAGTGCACTTGATGACCTCATAGGGAATTGCTTGATTACAATGAGCAGTGTCATCTGAGAGAAGAATCCCATTTATCAGTGGTCTAAAATCAAAGCTTTATTATCCCCCTGAATAAATAATTATACATTCATATAGTAACTGTGTTAGTGCTCACTTGTTCTTATAGTCAAGAAACCAATTATCTGATTAAAAAAATCTTAGAAATAATTCAGCTATCCAGTTAAATTATTCAACTAATCAACTAATCAACACTTCAGTTATCCAATTAAATGATCACTTATTTAATCAATTGAGAAGTTACACAATTATTCAGTTAATCATTTAACACATGTTAATAAATCAAACTTTTATATGCGTTATTTTTAACGTTCTAACCTGTACCTGTCTTTCTAATATACTGGAATAGACTTTTTGGAGCACTTTTCTATTTATTTAATTCAAAGCAGACAATCCAGGGTTGAAAGCATGTCACTTAAAGAGTATTTATAGGTTCATAGGTTCATAGGTTCATACTAGGCTATCTGCCCTGGGGCAATTATAAGCTTAGCCCGATTCTGTATGGCTTACACCACCCATTGATTTGAGTATACTGTGCCCTTTTTAAGGTTTAGTTTACTGTGCCTCTGTCTAATAGTGACACGGGAGTAATCCCTGGGACAAACCTATGATCCCCCATCCACCTATCGAGATTCTTCTTGAAGAGATTCAGTGAGGTGCTCTGCCTCACATGAACTGGAATTCTATTCCAGAGCGAAGGGAGCCTCTGGGTTATGAACCTGTTCCTCCAGCAAGTTCTATTTATTTCTGTGCTGAGGTTCAAGTCCCTCGAGCGTGTGGCTCTAAGGGATTTAGATTTACTGAGGTGGAGCATGTCCATTAATTCTGGATTTGACATAGCTTTGTATGTCAGGCATAGATAGCCTCGAAGTAGGCGGTATGCAACTGAGTAGAGCTGGAGTTTTTTTAACCGAGCAGCATATGGCATCTGTTTGAGACCCTTGATCCTCTTGGTGAGATACTTTTGGGGTCTTTCTAATTGCTGCAGTTATTGGGTAAGGTGCATCCCAAAAGGGGCATTGTATTCTATGATGGGCCTGACAAGGGATGAATAAAGGGGCACGATTACCTCTCTTGATCTAGATGTGAAACCCTTCGTGATGAGGTGGGCTATGTAGAAGGTCTTTCTAACCACTTTGGCAATGTGGTTTTCAAAGGAGAGATTGCTATCAACTTGGGTGCCCAGGTCCCTAATAACTTTCTCTGTACTTAATGGGTTTCCGCCTATGTGGTAATTTGTGGGCACATTGTTTTTGCCAAAGGGTATGACTATACATTTTTTGGCATTTAGCTTTAAACCATGGCGCTGGCACCAGTTATCTGTCTCTGTGAGACCTTCTTGAAGGATGTTTGTGTCAGCTGGAGAGTTGATTATGGCGCCCAGTTTGCAGTCATCTGCGAAGTTGGTGAGCCATAGTCCTCCCACGTTTGCCTGTACCTCGGAAAAGTATATACCGAACAAGAGTGGTCCCAGGACAGAACCCTGTGGGACACCACTTGTAACCGGTTTCGAGTCTGACATGGCTCCAGCAACTCTCACTCTGTGGGTTCTGTATTTGAGCCAGTTTGCGACCCATCTTGTGACATAGGGGTTTATATTTCAGTTGGATAGCTTATCTATGATGCCCGAGTGTGGTATTGTGTTAAATGCCTTTGCAAGGTCCAGATAGGCTGTGTGGACTACCTTCCCTTCATCTATAGCTTTGGTGACTGTTTCGAAGAAGTCAACCAGGTTCAAAAGGCAGGATCTGCCCTTGACAAAGCCGAACTGGGTAGGATCTAGTGTCTGTAGGTCCCCAATGTCTTTGTTTATGAGCTCCATGATGATCCTCTCCATAGTCTTGCAGACTAAGCTAGTCAGGCTTATGGGGCGATAGTTTCCAGGATCCGTAGAGGCTCCACCTTTGTGGAGTGGGACCACTGTTGCTGTACGCCATTCTGTGGGCACATATCCTGTAGTGAGGCTGAGATTGTATAGCTGTTTTATTTGAGGGATTAGTTCCTCTTGGAGTTCATGTAGGACGCAACCTGGGACGCCATCTGGTCCCATGGAAGCAGTGTTTTGTCTTTGGAGAGGGCAGCCTTCACCTGAGCATCTGAGATGTTTGGGAGGCAGCCCTCTGCCGGGATAGATACTTGCTCTTTTGGGGGGGAGGGGGTGGAGAAGTTTGCACTGAACCTGTCAGCCAGGATATTTCTGATGTCTGTGGGTTCAGTGTATTTTTTGTCGTTTAGAATCAACTCAGAACAAGTCTGGGAGTTGCATCCCAGGTTTCTAACATAACTGAAAAAAGCCTTATGATTGTCTTTGGTGTCCTGTGCAACTTTTCTCTCGAAGCTGGCCTTGGAGGATTTTATGAGGGATCATAATTTTTTGCTAGTACTGATCAGAGATGCCTTCCCTATTAGGGATTTTGCTCTATCATGTAGTAGCTTCCTCCTTCTGTTGTACAGTTTATTTATGGCAGGGGTCCACCAGACTGGACGCCTGCCTTTGGATGATTGGGTCTTGGTTTTGTTTGGGATAGCATGATCCATGCATTCCTGGAGATGTCCGTAGAATGTGTTTATATAGGATTCTGCAGTTTGGGCCGTAGTTTCCACTGGCCCTGGGGCCTTGAAAGATTCCACTTCGGTTTTGAGAAGTGAGAAGTTTGCTTTTGAGAAGTTTTTCACTGTGGTTTTCTGTGCTGGGGGTGGGGTCGGGATGTGGACATTCAGTGAAATTAATTTATGGTCTGATCTTACCAATGAGGGATATACTTCTGGTGTGGAGCATAAAGTCCCCATGTTGGTAATGATCAGGTCTAGTATGTTGTCCCCTCTTGTGGGAGTGGTGACTAGTTGTTCCATAGCATTTGAGTTTATAATTTCCAGGAACCTTTGGGCTAAGGTGCTGGGGCTTGAGTAGTGCTCCCAGTCAATGTTTGGGTAGTTGAAGTCACCCAATATAATGGTGTTCGGAGAGATCTTCATGTTCTCCAATGTTTTCAGGAAAACCGAGTGGGATTCCTGACTTTGAGAGGGTGGTCTGTAGGATGCTATAAACTGAAAAGCAGTCTTGCCCACTGTTAGTTTCACATGGGTGGTCTCCGATACTTCGTGCAATGCCACTAACCTGGAGGTGTGGATATCCTTGATAAATATGGAAACTCCCCCTCCTTTTGTGGTTCGGTCCGGTTTTGGGGCGAAAAGCATGATATGAGGTATAGCCTGGTAGTGCTGGGGTGCTCTCTGGAGCCTTGAACCAGGTTTCTGTCACTGCACAGATATCGATGTTCTCTATACTGAGGAGATCTTCGAGTGCGTGCATCTTGAGGTTAAGACTTCTGGCGTTTAGCAGCATTACCCTTAGTTTCTTGTTCCTTGTGCTGTCTATGGGGGTGGGTTTGACTTTTGAGCCTTGCCTAAAAAAGGCACTATGGGGGTGGCAAGAGCCTTTGCCAATATCTGAAAGCCCAGTGTGACAGGTGCAAGCCGTCCCTAGCGAAGCAACGTGGCTTGTCGAGCATGTCATCCCAGGCTGACAGACACTGGATCCCCTTTGAATGACACCAAAATTTTAGCCAATTGTTAAAATCGATCATTTTGTCTTTGTACTGTAGCATCATTCTAGGTGAGGGTAAAATGCTGCTCAAGGTCAGGGTCATACCAGCCTGGGCTACATGATCAGAGAGCTCCTCTATGTCTCTTTTCATGTAGTCCAGGGAGGTACATCTCAGGTCATTCACACCAGCATGTACAATGACTGAGTCATATTTGTATTTGCTTTGGAGTGACCTGAGTGCTTGTGTTATGTGGCGGATCCTAGCACCCGACAGGCAGCTCACCGTGACCTTCTCTTTGTTCAGCCTGGTGAGCAGGACGTCAGTGTGTCTGACAATAGAGTCACCTATTACAAGAGTATCAGGTGTGTTATTCAGCCTTAAGGGCTGTGGCTGCTTGGCACACTGACTTTGTGGGTTATGTGTTGTGTGTGTTTTGTTTTGAGGTAGCGTTTGCTTGGATGTCTGCTTTGGAGGTCTCTGTTGCTTAGGTAGATTTTTATTTAGAGCCTCAGAGTATGTTTTTGTGTATTTATGTGTTTGGTTCGCTGATGTGGTGGGACTATGTGATACTGGAATTGTGTTGATTCAGAAATTAATAATCTACTCAAGTCTTTAAATGGGGACTCTTGGTACTAAATTCAGTTGACTGTCTAATATATTTTGCATAGTAATAATAACAGTTTGCATGTGAACGTTTGTGATGCACTTCCTTAGTACATTTCTTTAGAATAAATGAGTGAAACATGACATTTTAAAGACTGGAAAGCAGCAGATTTGCACAGTTTGTCTCAGGGGCATAAAAAACACCACAGTATTGCAAATCAGGTTATAATTAGGTTATAATGGACTTCAATGCTTGTTGTTTTTCAGTCTGTTTGTAAAATTAGGCAGTTTGCTGTATATGTAACTATCGCATTCCCCACATGACTTTTCTGTTACTTGCAACATATGCTTCTTCAGTCTTATAGGTTCATAGGTAGGTACTAGACTATCGGCCCAAGTGCCTATGTAAGCCTAACCAACAAGGATCCCTGGCTTACGCCACCCAAGAAAGTCATTTTCCTGTACTACTGTCAAGCAGAGACACAGAAGTGATCCCCGGGATGTATTTCCTATTTCCCATCCACTCATCAAGATTTTTCTTGAAGAGTGCTAATGAAGAACTTTGCTTGACATAGATGGGTAGCCTGTTCCAGAGTATGGGAAGTCTCTGGGACAGGAATCTATCCCTCCAGCATGTCTTGTTTATTGTGGTGACAATGTTTAGTTCCCTAGAGCGTGTAGCTCAGAGGGATTGGGATTTCTTTAGGTGTAGCATGTCCAACAGCTCTGGATTTGACATAGCTTTATATGTTAGGCAGAGATCACCTCGGAGTAGGCGATATGCTATGGAGTAAAGCTGGAGTTTTTTGAGATGGTCAGTGTAGGGCATTTGTTTGAGGCCAGTAATCCTTTTTGTGAGGTACTTCTGTGGGCTTTCCAGCTGCTGCAGATGTCTTGTGAGGTACATTCCAAAAGGGGCGTTGTACTCTATAATGGGTCCAATGAGTGTCGAGTAGAGGAGAACAATGACCTGTTTTTTCCTGGATGAGAACCCTTTTATGATGAGGTGTGCCACGTAGAAGGACTTCCTGACTACTGTGGCAATGTGACTATCAAAGGAGAGACTACTGTCCACCTGGGTCCCAAGGTCCCTTATCACACATTCGGTGTTAAGTAGATTGCTGCCCATGTGGTAGTTCATGGGAACAGAGTTTTTACCAAAGGGGATGACACTGCACTTTTTGGCATTGAGCTTGATGCCATGGCTCTGACACCAGGCATCTGTCTCAGTGAGGCCCTTCTGTAGGATGTCCACATCATTTGGGGACTTGACTATGGCTCCTAGTTTGCAGTCATCTGCGAATTTCATTAGTCAGAGGCCTTCTGTGTTAGCCTGTACTTCAGAGAAGTAGATACCAAACAGGAGAGGTCCCAGGACGGAACCCTGTGGTAGTCCACTTGTCACTGCTTTGAGGTCAGATTTGGAGTCTGCAACTTTTACAGTGTGGGTTCTGTCAGTGAGCCATTTGGCAACCCATCTTGTGATGTAGGGATTTATACCTAGTTTAGTGAGTTTAGCTATAATTCCAGAATTGGGGATGGTGCTGAAAACCTTGGTGAGGTCAAGATAGGCTGTGTGAACCACCTTACCCTCATCTACGGCGTTGGTGACTGCCACAAAGAAGTTGATCAGGTTCAGAAAACATGATCTGTCTTTCACAAACCCGAACTGGGTGGGATCCAGAGTTTGGAGGTTACCAATGTCTTTGTTAATGAGTTCCATGATGATACGTTCCATGGCCTTGCAGACTAGGCTCGTCAGGCTAATAGGTCGATAGTTCCCAGGATCAGTGGTGGCTCCCCTTTTGTGGAGGGGGATAACTGTTGCTTTGCGCCATTCAGTGGGCACAAAGCCTGATGCAAGGCTATTATTGAACATGGTGCTTAAGTGGAGAGCCAGTTCATTCTGAAGTTCATGTAAAACGCAGCCTGGGATGTTGTCCGGTCCCATGGATGCTGTGTTTTTGGCTTTAGAGAGTGCAGCTTTTACCTGCGTAGTTGTGATTACAGGGACTCCGCATTCTTCCTGTATAGATATGGGCCCTTTAGGGGGTGAGGGGCAGTAAAGTTAGCACTGAACCTATCTGCCAGGATGCTGGCAATATCAGTTGGTTCTGTAATTTTCGTGCCATTGTGCTGTAACTCAGAGCAGATCTGGGTGTTGCCATCGAGATTCTTGACATAGCTATAGAATGCTTTATGGTTGTCCTTAGAATTAGTGGTGATTTTTTCATAGCTAGCTTTGAAGGATCTTATAAGGGATCTAAGCTTCTTACTGAGGCTGACAAGGGAGCTCCTCCACTCATGGGATTTTACTCTCTTTTGCAACAGTTTCTTCCTTCTGTTGTACAGTTTGTTTATGGCAGGGGACCACAAGATTGGATTCCTTTTTTTGGAGGATAGCATCTTGGTTCTGTTTGGGATAGCAAGGTCTTCTGGCTCTCCAGGTAACTCTTTGTTCGTTTATTACATCTTCAGTTTTTGTTCACCTGACTTTTCCCCTTCTCTTCACTACCTTCATGTTCCTACCTTCCATAATTATATTACCACCATTCTTCCCTTAGAGTTCAACATCAAATTCAGATTAACTAAAATGCAAAAAAAAAACTGTACTGGATAAACACTGAATTGAATTCTAAAACTTGAACTAATCATTCTATTTTTTTCACATTTGTTCTTATTTATTATCAGCCCAAACTTTAATATAGGTTTAAATTTAATATACCTATCATCTATAACTTCTTTAAAAGATGTTGTTAATGAGGCAACACAACCCCTTTCTGAAAATAATTAAACTTGGCCTCAGAATAAAAATCAACTTGCAACAGTAGATCCAGCTTTTGCCACAATGATGATGGCTAAGTGGAAGGTTCATTTTCAGTAATTTGACCTTTTGTAATCACTTTGTAGATCAGTTGTTTTTTTATATGGAAAGGTAGGATAGTACAGATTGAAGTTTTCATATGAGTCAAATCAAACTACAGTTTTTTTACAGTTTAATGATTGTGAAGTAGGTTTGATAGTGAAGTATTTAGATATCAGTCTAACATTAGATATTGAACACAGACAATTTTGAGTTAAATAAACTACATCTGCAAACAGCAATTTGCATTCAATAGCATGCATTTCACATTCTTTTAAAAGAATGTTATTTAGGGGCAATTAGTGAGAACCTCAAGACTGACTTTGCAATAATAACAAACACAACAACAGTAACACATATGAAAATAGTAGAAAGTTTAGTGCCAGTTCTGGAATACCCTTTAGCTTGGACAGTTTTAAAGATTATGCAAGTCATTAAGTCCAGCTGGAAAGTTATAATGGATAATGGTGATTTAGCTATGATTGCTGGCAATTCCCCTTATTTTATATACAATCGACAACATAATTTGAAAGATATATTAGAACAATATGGGGATGTTGTAAAAACATTGATAATTACAAAAATGGGGTATTTCTATGCTTTAACTGTAAATGGTGTTAAATATATAAATGTAGGCAATGTTGTTTTACCTCATTTAAATTTCAGTGTTTACATTAGAAATAATTATAATTGTCAAAGTAAAATAGCTTCTTATATTGTTGTGTGCACAAGCTGTCCCAGTTTTTACAAAGGCAAAACTACATGCAAATTATGTGAACATATGCAAGAATATGTTTTAGTATTAGGAAAAAAGACACTAGTAATGCTTTAGCTAAACATAGTTTAAATTGCAACAATTTTCATAAGATTTTCTTTAGTGTATTAGATCATGCTTCCCACCCACGCCCTCTTACTCTGTTGTTATAGTGCCCACATACACATTTCACTTGTGAATCTTATTCCCTAACCCACCCCAAACAACCTTACTATTACACAAACACTCCTCTTCCTTTCTACTTACTTCCTAACTTCCATTTAATCTTTTTCCACCATTCCCAATTACCTTTCACCCTCCCATACTGCTTTGCACTATATTCATTCATAGTCACTCCCCCTACAGTACCTATTCTACATTGTATCTTCTACATTTCCCAAATAAACTCTCACTTCTTCCTATTTTAGCAACATCTTCATACACTAGACTTTTAAACCTCTCTATTTCTTACATTCCAGAAGATAGCAAGACAACCTAACTCTCTTCCTTCATTCTACCTACCCTCTATCACCTTTCAGACCATACCACTACTAAATGCCCTGCAACTTCTTTTTCCTTCTTGATCCCTACTTCTGTACTACCTGCCATCAATAGTAACCCCACTAGTTGTGGACATTGCATGTTTCTGCCTTCTTATGGCATCAGCAGCACAGCATAAGTGGAAAGCTTTATGAAAGTGTCCATAAATAGACTTAAAAGAAAAAGTCATGGACATTCAGAATTGCCATTTAGCTGAAACACTTGATATCTTAAAGGGTAAATTTGCATATATCCCATGTCACCGCTAATACAAGAGGTTTAAGGTATCACACAGTGGAAAGTCTAGATTTGCTAGATTTTTCTTTTTATGGTTTTTAACCAATTTTCTTTTCTTTGTGACCTTTTTACTCATTGTTTTAGTTTGTTAGTTGGGATATTTTGCAGTCACCCTAATGTTTATGGATATCAATTGGGTACAACAACCCTGTGTTTCCAACTGTTATTCAAACATTCCACTTATGCTGTGCTGATGATGCTATAAGAAGGCAGTAACATGCATGTCCACAGCTAGTGAGGTTTGGCTTTACTGACTTTAAATTGTCCATAAACAGACTTAAAAGAAAAAGTCATCAACATTCAGAATTGCTATTTAGCTGAAACACCTGAGATCCTTAAAGGGTTATTTGCATATATGCCATATCAATCCTAATACAAAAGGTTTAAGGTATCACACAGTGGAAAGTCTAGCTTTGCTAGATTTTTCTATTTATGGCTTTTAACCAATTTTTTTTTTTTGTGTGACATTTTTACTCATTGTTTTAGTTTCCTTTAGAATTAGTATAGTATGCAATAATAACATTGATTGTAGAGGTGACCAGTTAGGAACAGTACACAACTTAATAATGTGTTAAAAGGTAGGGGCTATGTCTTCACTGAAAGTTATGTAAAATTCAGCTGCAAAGCCATCTGGCCATGGTCCCTTTATTTCCTTTTAGCTCTTTAATACTTTGTTTAATAACCGATGGCATTGTTGAGGTCTATCACTGAGACAGTTTTTTATTTCTTGTATATTTTGTGACCATACAGTACTGTATATGGTTGAAAAGTAATTCATCAAATTCTCCCAAATGTCATTTTGAGAATGCATCTCATTGCCTGTCTCATCATATAATACAGAAATATTATTATTATAATACCATTGTCTACATTGTGAAGTTAATAGTGTAGCTACTTTGCCTGGTTAAAGAAATTTTTTTATAAAAAGTGTTTCTTACTTTTCTGAGTACAACCAGTGTTCAAACAGTGTTCTTTTACTTGATTTATTATACTTGTACTTTATTTTTTAAATGATAACTACTGTTTTTCTGCATTTAAAGAGCACTTACATTACATCTGGTGTAAAAATCACCTGCCTTCTAAATGTTGCTTTTTAAACTGTTTGCAATTAAATCACCTTGCTGTAGGGTGATCTATCCAGGAAATGCATTGTTTTGTTGTTGTATTGCACTAGAGGGTTCCTTTTGCTGTGTTTTTACATTAAGAGGACCAGATAATCCATGTTGAGGCAGAAGGTGCTTACCTGATCTTTCTGAGTTGGGGAGCATTCCAGAAGATCTCAAAGTTTAGTTGTTTACTGGCCAGTGGACTCATGGGGTAAATTTCAGTTCAGTTCAGCAGTTTCTGTTGCTATAAATGAGGCCCGTTTTCATGGAGCTGCTCACTGTGCAGCAGTGGTTGGCAGAACCCTGCACAGATGCAAATGCTTGGATAGTAAAATTTACTTATATAACAAGTATTAGGCCAGAACCAGTAACTTAGTGAGACATTACATAGAGTTAAGCTTAGAGCAGCTAGCTTGCATTTCTAACAGCACTAATACCTTATCTTATCACTATCTAACTCTAGTCCCTAGCCCTAAAGACCACCCTAGGAGACCTCTGTATAACCCAGTCCTCAAATCATAATAGCTTACTCTAGTACAGGTATGGACAGCATGGATATGCAATTTCCAAATGTGTCCATATGCATCATGAGTCAAAGTAGCAATTGTCTCATGTTCACAGACAACCTTTTCATCCTTAAAGAAAGTAACACAGAATGTGAGAGACATACGTACACAATTTCCTTGGAGGCAAAAATCGTATTTACAAACAAGGCTGTCAAGAACACGCACCGTGTCCACAAAACACATACACCATCTTATGCTGAGGCACTAAAAAATTATCTTCCCAAACCTCAAAGTCCTAAACTTACAAATGACAACACTTATCCTCCATCTGTAATGTACTTACCTAAAGCAACACAAACAACCACACATATGCCTATACCCAACGGGTGCAAAGTTCAACAACGTAGAGTGAAATTCTTGTTTTTTAATTGCTTGGGACCATTGTTCTTAAACAGATTTTATGTCACAGGGAACTGTTTCAAATTTGTCATCCAAGTCCTTAATTTCCTGGATGCTTTCAGTTTGTTGCTGTTCTATGCTGATTATGCTCTGTTGAAGAATATTAATCTTAGCAACAGATAATTCTAAACCTTCTGATTTTGTAAAAATTAGAATGCAGCTTTTGTGAAACTATGTTGGTTAGATTTAAGCTCAGCACTAGTTACACATTTAGTAGCATCGTTACTTTAGTTGTCTGCCATAGTTTCAGTGTACCACAAATAAAAAAACAAAAGTAACCACAGTGTGAAATATAACTAAAAAAAAGATTAAAAGATACACTGTGAAGCAGCAGGAAACACTTTCAGTCAGCCAAACTCTTCAGTCCAAGCTGTTTTTATTCTTCCAACATACAAAAACACAGGTTGAGCTCTTTCATCCCCTAAAGGCTGTACTATGGAGTGCAGTTAGATTCTGATAAAGTCCCCAGTTTAGGTGATGAAAGCACTCAATCTGTGTTTTTGTATGTTGGAAGAAAAAAAACAGCTTGGACTGAAGGGTTTGGCTGACTGAAAGTGTTTCCTACTGATTCACAGTGTATGTTTTGGACTTTTTAAGTTTCAGTGTAACTTTGTTAATGCAAGTCATTTAAATTGATTAACGTAACATTCCCTTTAACAGAAGTAACCACATTACAATCATTGGGAGAAAAGTTGTTGTAATCCTTCCTTTTATTGATACCTTTTCTAGTACTGGAATCTGCTAATAACAGTACAGCACTGCTATCACACTGTGATTTTAGCTGCAGAAACACTCCAATTTTCTCAGGTTCCTTAGCAGAGCATTCCATGAGTGTACAAATATTTTTTGCAGTTGTAAGGTAATCAGTCACTGTGCATTTAGATTTTCGGCTTGTAACACGTTTGCCATATCTCCACCTTACAGGAAGCACTCTCACAGCTTGCTCATTTTCGGCTTCCTCTGCAGTCCTATAATATCTCTCAACTAAAACTCTTGTATAAGATTACTAGATTGTTAATACTACACTCCATTCAAGCCATATTTAAAAGGGTAGCTGTACACTTGCTTTAGCATGACTATCACTTCAGAGCATCTGACAACATTAAAATCAGATCATTTTAAGTAAGCTTTGCAGATTCACTATCCAGTCTGAGAGCAGGCAGTACCATTACACCTCGTTCAAATTCAGACTACCACCCTATTACTGAAAAAGCTACACTGTTTTCTCCTCATTGATTTATAAGCTTATGTTTCTTCATCCATGCCCATCTGTTGTGAACACATTGTTATCTATTTTTTTTTTTTTTTGGAATACCCCCTGTAAGGACCCAGCAACAGGGAGCAATGTTCCTCATCATACCCATGTTTTCTGTCTCTCAGTAACTGAAAGAGCTTTTTCCATAACAACTGCAGCAACATGTCATTCTCTAACCTCTGAAATAATATTAAAAAAATGTACAACTTTTGGAAATGTTTCTCATCTTATCCATATTTCTGATTTCAAATGTCAGACTGACAATGGATAATCAGTGTTAGTTGTAAAATATAATACACTAGAAGAGTTATGCCAGTGTTTTTTTTTTTTTATTCTTTCTTAATAGTCCATCCTTTTTATTATTTTTAAACTATGTTATTTCATTCCAGTTATTTACCTTTTCTGTATGATTGGTATTACTTGTACTCTACCTGTTAGTTAGTGAGCCTTATGATGAATAAACAAAATTAAGTTGTCTGCCTTGGAATAGAAATATTGGGCTGAAAGATGTGTGTGTGTGTGTGTGTGTGTGTGTGTGTGTGTGTGTGTGTGTGTGTGTGTGTGTGTGTGTGTGTGTGTGTGTGTGTGTGTGTGTGTGTGTGTGTGTGTACACACACACACACACACACACACACACAGACGAGCACACACTCACTGGTCTAGATGGATAAAGGATTTACTACAGCCTGGCAACCAAAATTTGCATAGCAACTCAGCTCTTAACTTCGCTGGCAGAAGAAGAAGGATATGCCTGTCCTGGGAAGGTGGGATGGGCAAAGCTGGGACACAAACTGACATAATCCCTTGGAAGAGGGGTATTGTTGCAAAGAGAGTCTTGGGAACAGGATTTCATTTCACGAAGCTACCACTTGGTAGTAGCCTTTAATACTGGGTGTACAGCAACATGCACTAGTTGGGAAAGGCATACTGAGTCACTGTCATGATGCAGGTGACATGTTCCCCTGCCCAGGGAGCTGGATTGTGACTATAGATAACACTAACTCTTAAACTATAGATAAAACTAACTCTTCATGATAAACCCAAACTAGCTTACCATCCATCTTTCTCTCGCTCTCTCTCTTACTACTCTATGGAGACATCGACCCCAGACTCTGCCCTACTTCCCACCTTGACTTCTCAGTAGCCTCCAAAATTCATCCTAGGCCAAAGACCACGTCCTACTCAGCCAACCCATCTCCTAACAATACAAGGACAACTCCACCATCATCAAAACTATCAAAACCAAACCTTCCTACCCCAAACTCAGCAAAACAGCTTAAATTAATCTCTTTAAATACTCATAACATCTGTAATAAAATTTCAGAACTCCATGTCTGGATCTCCCACAATAAACTAGATATTCTTGCCATAACTGAAACATGGCTAAAATTCCATATACTTGACTTTGAAATATAACTCCCTGGTTATAATATCATCAAGACTGATAGAACTCAAAAAAGGTGGTGGAGTAGCCTTACTATACCCAGACTATCTTGAAATCCTGGGCTATAATATACATATACCCAAACTCCATAACACTGAACTCGTCATCTACCATCTTAAACTAAACATGCACAACAGCTATGTATTACAGTACTCTACATTTCTCCCAGCAATAATGCTATAATCCTGGAAAACTTCCTAAACTGGATCTCACATGCATTTTCTAATGAAAAAATAATCCTGGGTGATTTTTATTTCACTTGGCTGATTATCTCCACAAACTACCCATCAACTAGCCTCAACCAATATGGCTGACTCATCTCATTTCCTCCCCCACGTTATATCTATCCCAATGTCTGTGACTTCTAATTAATGCATCTGTCAAGGAATCAAATTTTCCTCCTGTATGGAAAAGTTTTCATCATTCCTGTTCACAAAGGAGGACTCTCATCTGATATAACCATTTTCAGTCCTATCATCATATGATCCCCTTTTTCAAAACTTCTGAAGAAGTGCATTCATAAGCAACTTCATCAATACATCCTTCAGGAAAAGCTCCTAATCCCCCACCCAGCATGTCTTTAGGCCCACCCGTAGCACTGCCATAGCACTATTAACCTGTATAGATAACCAAAAAGTGTGAAGCAAAGGCACCAAAATAGCAACTTGAATCCACTAAGTAGGTCTTTCACAAAACGGAGAATATGAGGTGTTTTTATTAAAAAAGATATATATTTAATTGCACCATCCACAAACTTAACAAAAGCTTTTGTCAAGTTTGTGGATGGTGCAATTAAATATATATCTTATCTATAATCTATAATCTATAATCTTTAAAAAACACCTCGTATTCTCCGTTTTGTGAAAGACCTACTTTGTGGATAACCTTTATAGATACTACTATCAAAGCCAGAGACGAAGATAAATTAATTTCCTCTGTATTTTTTTATTTCTCTAAAGCTTTTGATCTAGTCTATCACCAACACCTCCTCGGCCAACTGTCTTCTATCAGGCTATCACAACCCATACTACTGTGCTTTAACAACTACTTAACAGATGCCAGTTTGTTAAATAGAATCGATTGCTTTCAGGAAGTATGTAATGTATAATTTTTAGTTTATCTTTTAGGTTAGTTTATTTTAGCTTACTTTGCTTTAACATATTGTTGAATCACGCAGCTTAAAGTAGGGCAGCACTTTGTCGAATATCACACTGGTGTATGGGGGAAGGGGTATTTAGCAAGTAAACATGCTAATTGTCTTTTACAACACAGATACCCTAGTAAACCACTCCCATGTTTTTAAACATGCTTTTAAAGAGGTATATAAATGGAATGGTGAATTTCTACACTTTATTCTGTTTTTTCAACTACTATTTGAATCGCTTGTTTGTGTGTTTTTAATAAAGTAGATTCGACTTGAACTAGCTTGTGCTTCCGTACTTTCATTAGTGGATTTATACTTTGGTAGATTTTTAAAGAAAGTATTTCTACCACCTGTTATTAGGTGGAATATTCACAGTATGTTTTTTATTAGGTACCTGAACTCTAGGGAATCTTAGATCTTCCGCACAGAGAAGTTTCCTCATTACTTGCTTTTGGACCCAGTATATTGTCTCTGTGGTGTTGTTAATACCCCCAAAAAAACTAAATAGCTTCTCTTTTTCACAAAACCAATTTCCATGAAAAAAAAAACCTTTAAGATTTCTTCCTTAAATAATACCATGATAGAAGTTACCCTACAAACAAAACTACTAGGCATGACATTTGACCTCAATCTTAAATTCAGTTTACATATCCAAAACAGCATCAAGAAAACCCACCAAAAATTAGATATCCTACACAGAGTAAACAAAGTAACTGTAGCTACCACTTGCCTCTTAAATTTCCTTCTATTTGGAGTTCCTATCATGAGTAACCTGCAAGCCTCAGTTTTAAACTTGAACAGTGCTACAACAAAGTCACCAGATTCACTTGCATCAAGCCTTACCAGACCTGCCACTGTTTAGAATAAAAATATTTAACTGGCTCAAACTTCCTCACGACCTGTTTTATACTTAGCTCATCTTAACCTATAAAGTCATCCATACCCCATGTGTCTTGCCCAGCACTTAGTCTCATATCAAAATATTAACTTCCAAACTATCCCCTTTGGTCAAATGCTAAACATTTGTTTACCATATATAAACCACAAAAGGCCTCTGGGGTCAGTCTCTATTCCAATAGTGTAGCTAGAACTTGGAATAATATTCCTGTATCTGTCAGGTCTACCTCACGCCTTCATTATTTCAAAACATTACTAAAATACTTCCTCTCTGCCTCCAGGCTTTGTCTCCGCTCCTCATCTAGGACATAGCTCTCCAAACACCCTTCATTACCTTTGTTATGCCTCCCTTTAAAACACTAAATCACTTAACCTGCTTATCCCCTTCTAACACCCCATTTCATCATACATCTTAAACTACTATAAATGCATCTGTGTAGCACAACCAAATGACTATTCCATCACTACTTCTCTAATAACACTTAAACTTGCTGATCTCCTTTAAAACCTCACTCTTTTGCATTTCTTATTACTCTTACTTATCTTACACAACACCTTCTATCTGTAAATCGTAAGAAAATGCTTGCATATTATTGTTTGTGAATATTAATACAAATTGTATTATACTGAATATTATACTATGTATTAATTGAAAATGCATTATAAAATTTATTGTAAATACTGATTGCATTAAATATGACGCTTTGGAGCTTTTCTCACTGGGCTTCCACTGAAAAAGGGTATCTGTGCCCAGTCAGACTTTCCTGGTAAACAAATGCCAATAAATAAAACATCCACAGATGTTGGAATGCCAGGGAGGGCAGAAGCAAGCCACGTTGCTCCAGTATGATGTCTCTTTTGAATGGTTCTTACTCCATTTGGTCATGGAGCATATTCCCCCGTATGAACGAATGAAATGGGCTGAGTCTCTTTGGGGATGGCTTGATAGTCAGCAGACATGGGACAAAAATAGCTTTAAAAGTATGCAATCACACACACACACACACACACACACACACACACACACACACACACACACACACACACACACATATTTCCTGAGTAGTGAAGCTGCATCCAAAATATCAGTCTGTCTCTCTCAGTCCATTGATCTCTCATGTCAAAAGGGTCCACACTTCCAAGCATTTTAGAGTCTCATGGCTCCAAAACCTCTCTCTCATATTATACAGACATGATTTCCATGCTTATTGACACTGTAAAACTCTAACTGGACTCTAAAAATAAATAGATAATATTATTAGATACAGTTTTTGTAATTCTCACACAGTCCTTATAATTATAACAGCACTAATAAAACGAGACAGTGCTTGTTGTTTTGATTACAGCTGTTTACTTTTGTGGTTCATAGGATCATAGAGAGTTACTAGGCTATTGGCCCTGAGGCCCTTATAAGCCTAGCCAAGAGTTTAACCCATATTTAGACAAGTCAGCACCTGATGCCCCTGTCCAGCAGGGACACGGGTGGAATCCCAGGGGTGTATTTTCTGCTTCCCATCCATTTATCCAGGTTTGCACTTAAAAAGGGATAAAGAGGTACTCTGCTTGACATGGATAGGGAGTCTATTCCACAAATGGGGGGGTCTCTGGGAAACAAATCTGTCCCGCCAAGTCCTGTTGATGTCACAGACTAGGTTGAGGCTAACCGTGCGGGTTACTCGAGTGGAGCTTGACTTGCAGATATGCAGTAGTCCCATCAAGGCGGGTCAGTGATCTCCTTGTATGTCAGACAAAGGTCACCTCTGAGGATTCTTTATGAAGCACAGTAGAGGGATAGGGCTTTTAGCCTATCTGTTTGTGGTAGATGTTTGAGGCCCTGGATTCTCCTTGTGAGGAACCTCTGTGGTCTCTCAGACTGCTGCATGTGCTTTGTGAGGTACATGCTGAAAGGGGCATTGTACTCAATAATGGGCCTTATAAGAGAAGAATACAGAGATGTTATGACCTCCTTGTCCCTGGATGACATACCCTTACTTATGAGGTGTACCATGTAGAAAGCTTTCCATACAACAGAAGCAACATGGTGGTCAAAAGTCAAGTTGCTATTAGTCTGGGTGCCCAAATCCCTCATAATTGATTGCATGCTTAGGACATTGTTATTAGGGTGATAATTTTTGGGGGATGTTAACTCTCCCCAGAGAGGATGATGATGCATTTTTTGGTGTTCAGCTTGAGGCCATGTTTCTAGCACCAGTCATTTGTCTGAGACCCGCTTGGAGGATGTCTACATCACTAGGGGAATTGATGACAGCAGCCAGCTTGCAGTCACCTGCAAACTTGGTCAGCCATAGCCCACTGGTTTTAGCCTGCACCTCAGAAAAGTATATCCCAAATAAAAGAGGCCGCAAGACAAAACCCTGAGTTACGTCGCTTGTTACAGGTCTACTGCTTGAGGTGGCTTCCCCTATGTTGACTAGGTGGGTTCTATCAGTGAGCCAGTTTTCTACCCATCTGGTAACATATGGATTGATGCCTAGTTGAGAGAGTTTATCCATTATGCCCAAGTGGGGAATAGTGTCGCAGACTTTGGCCAGGTCAAGGTAGGCAGTGTGCACCATTTTCCCCTCATCCATGGCTTTGGTGACTGTCTCAAAGAAGTCGACCAAATTTAACAGACATGACCTCCCCTTGATGAAGCCAAACTGTGTGAGATCAAGTGTTTGGAGGCTGCCAATGTCCTTGTTAATGAGGTCCATGATAATCCATTCCATGGCCTTGCAGATCAGGCTAGTTAGATTGATGGGCCTATAATTTCCTGGATCAGTGGACGCTCCACCTTTGTGTAAAGGGGTGACAGTGTCGTCCTCCACTCAGCCGGGATGAAGCTGGTACTCAGGCTTTGGTTGAATAGGGTGCCTAATGGTGCTGCAAGTTCCTGCCTGAGTTCATGTAGGCTGCAGCCTGGGATGTTATAGTGTCCCATGGAGGCTGTATTTTTTGCCTTTGAGAGAACAGTGATGACCTGTTCCATAGATATGAGGTAAAGGGGTAGGTACTGAGGATGTCCTGATTTACTGATGAGGGGACAGAGCAGTGAAGTTTTCGCTGAATCTGTCAGCCAGCAAGTTTGCTATCTCTACGGCATTTGTATATGTGGTGTCCTTGACCACCAGTTCTGAACAGATCTGGGTGCTTCCTTTGAGGTTGCGGACATATGTGAAGAAGGCCTTATGATTGCCTCTAGTAGATGTGGTTAATTTGGACTCAGAGTTTGCTTTGAAGGATTTCACTGGGAAAACCTCCATATAAGTGCACTTCTTTTTTATGGACAGGTCCCTTGTTTTCCCTGATAACTGCATGGTTGAGCTACAAGTAGTCACAAAGTCCTTTGTTACAACCCACTCCAGTGAGCTGGAGGGATAAAGCTCTGACCCTTTGTTACAAGCAATTTCAGTAGCATAGAGGGATGAAGCCCCCACTGCAGCCTAGGTGACCCTGATTTGATTACAGGTTTAGGCAGCTGATGGAGTGTCAGGGAGAGATGGACATGCCCATCCTGATGGGGAGAGTGCTCATCAATGATGCTTACTAAGGGAAGACATGGGCCAAAGAGGGTAGTTGCCATTGTAGTCAATGAGTATGGGGGACAGGGAAAGGGAGCATATAAAAATAAACCGTTCTGGACAGAAGTACAGATGGCTGAGCCCCCAGGACACCCTTAGGATCTACAGTCAGTGCAAGCAATACCAGAGCAGTCTGTGGGTAGGACGATAGCTGGTAGACCTGGCATGGATGTGGGGTACTGGAGGCCGGGGCCAGTAGGATGAGGTCCAAAGAGCCCTAAAAAGGCCTTTATTACTTACTCACAGTGTACAGAATCTGAAAACAGCAACATTAGAATTATTTCTAAAATGTCAGTAACAAAGTAGCTGATGTTTTACTTGTGGAAAAATACACACCGACAGATGTAGCTCATTGTCTATTCATACTAGTCAACATCACAGCAACTCAAACTACTAGATATGTGCATAAATCCACCTTACCCACACAACTCACAATACTCAACAAAACTTAAACATCATCACTACCTAAAACACACAAACAGACATTTATTACATGGGAAGTAAGCTCCACCCACCAAAACTTACATAATTTGCTCCATGACTGTACATACATTGACTAATGCAAACCTTTATCTCACCACCCCTCCACCTCACATACCTTTCACATAGTCTGCACCAAGCTCTCCTATTCACACACATTCAGCCCTTTCCCAAAAGTAAATAAATAAATAAATAAAACCAGCATGCACATCTTTCTGACATCTCACCCTCTCTCCAGTCTGCACCAAGGACAGAAACTTATCTCTGTGCTCACAAAGCACCTGAACACTCACTCCTTCTCCAATAAGCAATCAACAACCCAGCTCAACCACAAACAAGTAATGTTTTGAATGTATTTTTATTAAGAAGTAATCCTTCTAATTCTTGATGCAGATTAACATTCATAAAAAGTCTGCTGTTTTCTTTGCATTTTGACTGTCTTTAAGTATTTTTATCTTTAGAAATATAACTTTGCATCCATGTTCTTGTACGTTCAGTACAATAATACTGCTAATTGCCAAAGACATGGGAATGCATTCAATTTAGCAAGAAATATCTTTATTAAATTATCATTTGTGACATAAGCAATTATACACGTATATAAATGAAAACAAACCATACTGACATATCTTTAGTTCCAAACATTATACATGACTTATAATCTATCCAGTCATTGTCAGTCAAACATTACATAGCTCATTCAAATCCTGCCTTCTTTTAAACCTCAGTCTTTGTCCAAAACATTGTTCTGCATTTATTGTTCCCACAATTACCATTTTTTGGTGTCTATATTATGGCGTTGAAACACCATAACACTGAATATGAAAAGATCGACACATATTCAGCGAAAACCATTTCCGCGATTCACTAAAGTATCACAGGGCAAAGATGTAGTTGGCCACCTATACAATTTTGTCCTTTTCTCCACTATAGTGTGATCTCGGAGTTGGTATATTTAGTTGGGGGAGTGAGGGGCAAAGCCTCCCACATGGGTGGGTTTTGTTTTAGCTAAAATAAGTTTTGTTGCATTGCAGACCAAGTATTTGTTTGCCTGACAAGTTTTCAGCGAATCGCAGAAATGGATTTCGCTGAATACTTGTTGGTCTTTTCATATTCGCTGATACAGGTTTTCAACGCCATAATATAAACCCTTTTTTTCTATGTGATTTGCTCCTAACCTTTTCTAAAGATCCCATTTCAGTTGTTTTATTTATGTTACTATATTCACCACTTCTAGTACAGTTGGTTTGACTTTGATTTCCATTTTCTAGTAATTACTTTTTAGGCATCCACCATAATTAGAATCAGCAAGACCTTACTATGTCTAGGTAATTCTGATTCTGTATCATAACTCAAAACAATAATTTCCTTAGTTATACCAATTTGTTCACTCAGTATTTCTGATAAAGTAGTATGCAGAGAATTTTTAAGGTCTGCCAGCTCATTATGCTCCCAGAAAATATGTTCCCAATTGTCTCTTTCTTCCCCATTACACCTCTAACATTTGCTATCAAACTGAGGAAAAATTCTTTGGAATCTACTTGGGGTATACAAATACCTATGTAAACACTTCTATGCAAAGATCCTAAATCATCTAAATTTTGTTGCATATTTGGGAGATACATATATCCCTGGCATGCATTTCATTTTTACCAATTTTAATCAAGATCCACAAGCTGTAAGTGCCTCTGTTCAAGAACAACCTGGCAGCAGCAGTTTTACAGTTTATCTCTATTGTAATGGTGCATCAGCAGTGTTACAGTTTATCTCTAATGAAATGGTGCAGCAGCAGTGTTGCAGTTTATCTCTAATGTAATGGTGCAGCAGCAGTGTTACAGTTTATCTCTAATGTAATGGTGCAGCAGCAGTGTTACAGTTTATCTCTAATGTAATGGTGCAGCAGCAGTGTTACAGTTTATCTCTAATGTAATGGTGCAGCAGCAGTGTTACAGTTTATCTCTAATGTAACAGTGCAGCAGCAGTGTTACAGTTTATCTGTAATGTAATGGTGCAGCAGCAGTGTTACAGTTTATCTCTAATGTAATGGTGCAGCAGCAGTGTTACAGTTTATCTCTAATGTAATGGTGCAGCAGCAGTGTTACAGTTTATCTCTATTGTAATGGTGCAGAAGTGTTATAGATTACCCCTAATGTAATCGTGCAGCAGCAGTGTTACAGTTTATCTCTAATGTAATGGTGCAGCAGCAGGGTTATAGTTTATCTCTAATGTAATGGTGCAGCAGCAGTGTTACAGTTTATCTCTAATGTAATGGTGAAGCAGTGTTACAGTTTATCTCTAATGTAATGGTGCAGCAGCAGTGTTACAGTTTATCTCTAATGTAATGGTGCAGCAGCAGTGTTACAGTTTATCTCTAATGTAATGGTGCAGCAGCAGTGTTACAGTTTATCTCTAATGTAATGGTGCAGCAGCAGTGTTACAGTTTATCTCTAATGTAATGGTGCAGCAGCAGTGTTACAGTTTATCTCTAATGTAATGGTGCAGCAGCAGTGTTACAGTTTATATCTAATATAATGGTGCAGCAGGGTTATAGTTTATCTTTAATGTAACGGTGCAGCAGCAGTGTTACAGTTTATCTCTAATGTAATGGTGCAGCAGTGTTACAGTTTATCTCTAATGTAATGGTGCAGCAGCAGTGTTACAGTTTATCTCTAATGTAATGGTGCAGCAATGTTACAGTTTATCTCTAATGTAATGGTGCAGCAGCAGTGTTACAGTTTATCTCTAATGTAATGGTGCAGCAGCAGTGTTACAGTTTATCTCTAATGTAATGGTGCAGCAGCAGTGTTACAGTTTATCTCTAATGTAATGGTGCAGCAGTGTTACAGTTTATCTCTAATGTAATTGTGCAGCAGCAGTGTTACAGTTTATCTCTAATGTAACAGTGCAGCAGCAGGGTTATAGTTTATCTGTAATGTAATGGTGTAGCAGCAGTGTTACAGTTTATCTCTAATGTAACAGTGCAGCAGCAGTGTTACAGTTTATCTCTAATGTAATGGTGCAGCAGCAGTGTTACAGTTTATCTCTAATGTAATGGTGCAGCAGCAGTGTTACAGTTTATCTCTAATGTAATGGTGCAGCAGCAGTGTTATAGTTTACCTCTAATGTAATGGTGCAGCAGCAGTGTTATAGTTTATCTCTAATGTAATGGTGCAGCAGCAGTGTTACAGTTTATCTCTAATGTAATGGTGCAGCAGCAGTGTTACAGTTTATATCTAATGTAATGGTGCAGCAGCAGTGTTACAGTTTATCTCTAATGTAATGGTGCAGCAGTGTTACAGTTTATCTCTAATGTAATGGTGTAGCAGCAGTGTTACAGTTTATCTCTAATGTAATGGTGCAGCAGCAGTGTTACAGTTTATCTCTAATGTAATGGTGCAGCAGTGTTACAGTTTATCTCTAATGTAATGGCGCAGCAGTGTTACAGTTTATCTCTTATGTAATGGTGCAGCAGGAGTGTTACAGTTTATCTCTAATGTAATGGTGCAGCAGCAGTGTTACAGTTTATCTCTAATGTAATGGTGCAGCAGTGTTACAGTTTATCTCTAATGTAATGGTGCAGCAGTGTTACAGTTTATCTCTAATGTAATGGTGCAACAGCAGTGTTACAGTTTATCTCTAATGTAATGGTGCAGCAGCAGTGTTACAGTTTATCTCTAATGTAATGGTGCAGCAGCAGTGTTACAGTTTATCTCTAATGTAATGGTGCAGCAGCAGTGTTACAGTTTATCTCTAATGTAATGGTGCAGCAGCAGTGTTACAGTTTATCTCTAATGTAATGGTGCAGCAGCAGTGTTATAGTTTATCTCTAATGTAATGGTGCAGCAGCAGTGTTACAGTTTATCTCTAATGTAATGGTGCAGCAGCAGTGTTACAGTTTATCTCTAATGTAATGGTGCAGCAGCAGTGTTACAGTTTATCTCTAATGTAATGGTGCAGCAGCAGTGTTACAGTTTATCTCTAATGTAATGGTGCAGCAGCAGTGTTACAGTTTATCTCTAATGTAATGGTGCAGCAGCAGTGTTACAGTTTATCTCTAATGTAATGGTGCAGCAGCAGTGTTACAGTTTATCTCTAATGTAATGGTGCAGCAGTGTTACAGTTTATCTCTAATGTAATGGTGCAGCAGCAGTGTTACAGTTTATCTCTAATGTAATGGTGCAGCAGCAGTGTTACAGTTTATCTCTAATGTAATGGTGCAGCAGTGTTACAGTTTATCTCTAATGTAATGGCGCAGCAGTGTTACAGTTTATCTCTTATGTAATGGTGCAGCAGCAGTGTTACAGTTTATCTCTAATGTAATGGTGCAGCAGCAGTGTTACAGTTTATCTCTAATGTAATAGTGCAGCAGTGTTACAGTTTATCTCTAATGTAATGGTGCAGCAGTGTTACAGTTTATCTCTAATGTAATGGTGCAGCAGCAGTGTTACAGTTTATCTCTAATGTAATGGTGCAGCAGCAGTGTTACAGTTTATCTCTAATGTAATGGTGCAGCAGCAGTGTTACAGTTTATCTCTAATGTAATGGTGCAGCAGCAGTGTTACAGTTTATCTCTAATGTAATGGTGCAGCAGCAGTGTTACAGTTTATCTCTAATGTAATGGTGCAGCAGCAGTGTTACAGTTTATCTCTAATGTAATGGTGTAGCAGCAGTGTTACAGTTTATCTCTAATGTAATGGTGCAGCAGCAGTGTTACAGTTTATCTCTAATGTAATGGTGTAGCAGCAGTGTTACAGTTTATCTCTAATGTAATGGTGCAGCAGCAGTGTTACAGTTTATCTCTAATGTAACAGTGCAGCAGCAGTGTTACAGTTTATCTCTAATGTAACAGTGCAGCAGCAGTGTTACAGTTTATCTCTAATGTAATGGTGCAGCAGCAGTGTTACAGTTTATCTCTAATGTAATGGTGTAGCAGCAGTGTTACAGTTTATCTCTAATGTAATGGTGCAGCAGCAGTGTTACAGTTTATCTCTAATGTAATGGTGCAGCAGCAGTGTTACAGTTTATCTCTAATGTAACGGTGCATCAGCAGTGTTACAGTTTATCTCTAATGTAATGGTGCAGCAGCAGTGTTACAGTTTATCTCTAATGTAATGGTGCAGCAGTGTTACAGTTTATCTCTAATGTAACAGTGCAGCAGCAGTGTTACAGTTTATCTCTAATGTAACAGTGCAGCAGCAGTGTTACAGTTTATCTCTAATGTAATGGTGCAGCAGCAGTGTTACAGTTTATCTCTAATGTAACGGTGCAGCAGCAGTGTTACAGTTTATCTCTAATGTAACGGTATAGCAGGAGTGTTACAGTTTATTTCTAATGTAACAGTGCAGCAGCAGTGTTATAGTTTATCTCTAATGTAACGGTGTAGCAGCAGTGTTACAGTTTATCTCTAATGTAACGGTGCAGCAGCAGTGTTACAGTTTATCTCTAATGTAACGGTATAGCAACAGTGTTACAGTTTACCTCTAATGTAATGGTGCAGCAGCAGTGTTACAGTTTATCTCTAATGTAATGGTGCAGCAGCAGTGTTACAGTTTATCTCTAATGTAATGGTGCAGCAGCAGTGTTACAGTTTATCTCTTATGTAATGGTGCAGCAGCAGTGTTACAGTTTATCTCTAATGTAATGGTGTAGCAGCAGTGTTACAGTTTATCTCTTATGTAATGGTGCAGCAGCAGTGTTGCAGTTTATCTGTAATGTAATGGTGTAGCAGCAGTGCTACAGTTTATCTCTTATGTAATGGTGCAGCAGCAGTGTTACAGTTCATCAGGTGGCACCATCAGTATGATGAACATTTTTAGGAAACATTTACAGCTGACAAAACCTACAAAGATAAGTGTTACTTCAGAAATACTTACCTTAAAGCTTCATTAGTTTATGCACCCAAAACCAAAAGAAAATAGAGCAATTCCACCAAGGCACGACTCCACTGGTATTTTTCACACAAACAAGCTTTATTGAAACACACTTTCTTCAGAATAAAACCATAAACACTGTTATCACCACAGATGCATTTTCGTCCTCTAATTACTTCCTCAGATGAAACAGAAATGCATACCTTTTACAATTCTTCCACTAAAATACCCTCCACTTAATACTGCTATCCAATTGGTGTATATTCTTAATGTGGTCACATGTACTTAACAGATGCTCAGTCCTATAAAACATTTTTTAAAAATCCCTTTAAACCAGTCCTTTAAAATTGTTCTAAACACATACATACATACATATATATATATATATATATATATATATATATCAAGATATCCTCTCTAAACTCTAATAGATATGAATATATAAATATAAATAAATATAAATGCAAATACAGTTTAGTTTTACACATGTTAAAAACCTAATAAAACAAACTTTTCTTCCATACAATAGCGCCATCTTGTGTCCAAAGAAATAATTCAAATCCTACACAGGTGCTTTTAGATAAATGGTTCACAGTAATATAGTAAAAGACATACATTTTCTTTTTTCTCTTTTCTCTTTTTGAACCAAAATAAATTATTGCACATACACTTTTGATGTTGTAGTCCTTAGCTTTGTCCTAGGGTAAGAAGTATTGCATTTAAAAATATATATATATATATATATATATATATATATATATATATATATTTATAAAGTTAGTGTACATAAAGAGATACTTTTTTCAAAGTCACTAGAGCTTTGCAGCCCTTAACTTTAAAACTGGGACAAGAGAGACTGCATCATTCAGACCTGGAAATCTAGTAGCTTCCAGGGATAGTTGCCACAGTAGTTCTTTGTATTCAATGGAAGTCTCCCATGGACCTCCTCTTATGTCCTTTGGAATTACTTCCAATACAAAGAATTTGAATTTACCTTCTTGGCAGCTTACTGTGTGTGTAAAGAGCATTTTTGGTACATTTTGTTCTAGTTTCATAGTTATGTTCATAGATTCTGTTTTTTAACTTTCTTTCTGATTTACCTACATAGAATGCTTCACAATGGTCACAAAGCCCTATGTACACTATACCACTAGTGTCACAATTCACATAGTCCCTACTACTAATAAGTCTATCCCTACTGCTAACCAGAATAGTGTCCCTCATGTAGATATACAGACATTGAGAGCATCGTCTACATTTAAAGGTCCCTACTTTACCCTCTTTATGCTTAAGGCCATCTTTTTTGCCTTCTAATATAGCCTTTAGACTTCTACCCCTTCTGTATGTGCATCTTAAAGGGTTATCGAAAATTCCCTCCAAGTCTGAAAGTTCACCAAATCTATTCCATTCCTCTTCTAACAATTTTCTTATTCTTACAGCATCTCCATTATAATCTGTCACAACATTTCGTTCACCTTCAAAATTCGCTGTTTTAACCTTTTCCTTACTAAGCCCTGTTTTGTCCCCCAGAATGGGCTTAAATCTATCCTGCCTTCCTTCTCTAACTTCTTTTTCTATGTTTTTTATAAATTTGTTGGGGTAACCTCATTCTATAAACATTTCCCTCAATGTTTTGCATTCTACTTCAAAATCACATTCTCTGGATGTCATACAACTACCCCTAACATATTGTCCCTTAACAATTCTTTTTTTCTGGTGTAGGGGGTGTGCACTATTGTACGCTAAATATGAATTTGAGAAATTTTCTTTCCGATAAATCTTTGAACTGAAAATACCTTCAAATTTTTTAATAGAAATGTCCAGATATTCCAATTCATCCTTATTAATCTTGTATGTAAAATTTTAAAAAATCAGTTGATTCTGATATTTAATTTAAAAATTCAAAAAAACATGCTTTCAGAGCTTGTCCATAAAAAACACGTCATCCAGGTAGCGCTTGTACAGTTTCCAACATTTTACATATTTGGAATTTATAATGTATTTTTCCTCCCAAATTGAAAGAATTATGTTGGCGTACATGGGGGCACATCTTGCCCCCATCGCTACTCCCTGTACTTGTTTAAAAAACTCCCCTTCATAATGTATAAAATTATTTTTTAAAACCAATTCCATCAGGGTTAAAATAAGATAAAAGTCTCCATTGTTAAACTTACTATACTTAATTGGGGCTTCCTCAAACCATTTCATTCCTTCATCATATGGTATTGATGAGAATAAGTCAGTTATGTCAATAGTTATAAAAATCATTTTCTCATCATATAAATCATTTGTTATACTACGTAATAAGTCCCAAGAATCTTTTACTACACCCTGGCTTCCTAGCGCCATGTCTTTAAGCTTAGTGTCCAACCATCTGGCAAAAGGTGCTGTTATAGACCCTTCTGATGACACTATAGGTCTCATAGGTGGGTCTTCTATGTCTTTGTGCACCTTTGGAATCCCAAAGATGGTAGGTATTTTTGGTTTTTCTATGTACAAAAACTTAAAAGTTTCTTTACTTATTAGTCCTTCCAACAGTAGGTCATTTAAAATTAAATAGATTTTTCTATTACCTATATTTATTTCATTAACTGAGACTCTGACATATCTATTTGTGTTCTCCAATATGTCCATCATCTTACCTTTATACACCATTTGGTCCATAAGCACCGTCCCCCCTCCTTTCTCCGGTCTCATCACCCTTAAGGTAGTATCATCTTTCATTTCATTTAATAATTTGTTTTCTTCCTTTGTTGTGTTATACCCTGTCCTTCTCTTAGAAAGTTCTGATGTTATTTTTCTCTCCATTATTACCTCAAAATGTTTTAATTGTGGGTGTAGGGGTGGGTTAAATGTGCTTTTCCTTCTTAATTCCTCCATGAAATTCATAAAATACCCTCCACTTAATTAATACTGCTATCCAATTGGTGTATATTCTTAATGTGGTCACATGTACGTAATAGATGCTCAGCCCTATAAAACTCTTTTAAAAAATCCCTTTAAACCAGTCCTTTAAAACAGTTCTAAACACATACATACATATACAAATATATAAATATATAAATATCAAAATATCCCATCTAAACTCTAATAGATAGAAATATATAAATATAAATAAAGTGTTAAAGTATTACAGTGTATCTCTATTGTAATGGTGCAGCAGCAGTGTTACAGTTTATCTCTAATGTAATGGTGCAGCAGTGTTACAGTTTATCTCTAATGTAATGGTGCAGCAGTGTTACAGTTTATCTCTATGCAATTGCAGCAGCAGTGTTACAGTTTATCTCTAATGTAATGGTGCAGCAGCAGTGTTACAGTTTATCTCTAATGTAATGGTGCAGCAGTGTTACAGTTTATCTCTTATGTAATGGTGCAGCAGCAGTGTTACAGTTTATCTCTAATGTAATGGTGCAGCAGCAGTGTTACAGTTTATCTCTTATGTAATGATGCAACAGCAGTGTTACAGTTTATCTCTAATGTAATGGTGCAGCAGCAGTGTTACAGTTTATCTCTAATGTAATGGTGCAGCAGCAGTGTTACAGTTTATCTCTAATGTAATGGTGCAGCAGCAGTGTTACAGTTTATCTCTAATGTAATGGTGCAGCAGCAGTGTTACAGTTTATCTCTAATGTAATGGTGCAGCAGTGTTACAGTTTATCTCTAATGTAATGGTGCAGCAGCAGTGTTACAGTTTATCTCTAATGTAATGGTGCAGCAGCAGTGTTACAGTTTATCTCTAATGTAATGGTGCAGCAGCAGTGTTACAGTTTATCTCTAATGTAATGGTGCAGCAGCAGTGTTACAGTTTATCTCTTATGTAATGGTGCAGCAGCAGTGTTACAGTTTATCTCTAATGTAATAGTGTAGCAGTGTTACAGTTTATCTCTAATGTAATGGTGCAGCAGCAGTGTTACAGTTTATCTCTTATGTAATGGTGCAGCAGCAGCAGTGTTACAGGTTATCTCTAATGTAATGGTGTAGCAGCAGTGCTACAGTTTATCTCTAATGTAATGGTGCAGCAGCAGTGTTACAGTTTATCTCTAATGTAACGGTATAGCAGCAGTGTTACAGTTTATCTCTAATGTAATAGTGTAGCAGTGTTACAGTTTATCTCTAATGTAAAGCAGCAGTGTTACAGTTTATCTCTAATGTAATGGTGTAGCAGCAGTGTTACAGTTTATCTCTAATGTAATGGTGTAGCAGCAGTGTTACAGTTTATCTCTAATGTAATGGTGCAGCAGCAGTGTTACAGTTTATCTCTAATGTAATGGTGTAGCAGCAGTGTTACAGTTTATCTCTTATGTAATGGTGCAGCAGCAGTGTTACAGTTTATCTCTAATGTAATGGTGCAGCAGCAGTGTTACAGTTTATCTCTAATGTAATGGTGCAGCAGCAGTGTTACAGTTTATCTCTAATGTAATGGTGCAGCAGCAGTGTTACAGTTTATCTCTAATGTAATGGTGCAGCAGCAGTGTTACAGTTTATCTCTAATGTAATGGTGCAGCAGCAGTGTTACAGTTTATCTCTAATGTAATGGTGCAGCAGCAGTGTTACAGTTTATCTCTAATGTAATGGTGCAGCAGCAGTGTTACAGTTTATCTCTAATGTAATAGTGTAGCAGTGTTACAGTTTATCTCTAATGTAATGCAGCAGTGTTACAGTTTATCTCTAATGTAATGGTGCAGCAGCAGTGTTACAGTTTATCTCTAATGTAATGGTGCAGCAGCAGTGTTACAGTTTATCTCTTATGTAATGGTGCAGCAGCAGTGTTACAGTTTATCTCTAATGTAATGGTGCAGCAGCAGTGTTACAGTTTATCTCTTATGTAATGGTGCAGCAGCAGTGTTACAGTTTATCTCTAATGTAATGGTGCAGCAGCAGTGTTACAGTTTATCTCTAATGTAATATTGTAGCAGTGTTACAGTTTATCTCTAATGTAATTGCAGCAGTGTTACAGTTTATCTCTAATGTAATGGTGCAGCAGCAGTGTTACAGTTTATCTCTAATGTAATGGTGCAGCAGCAGTGTTACAGTTTATCTCTAATGTAATGGTGCAGCAGCAGTGTTACAGTTTATCTCTAATGTAATGGTGCAGCAGTGTTACAGTTTATCTCTAATGTAATGGTGCAGCAGCAGTGTTACAGTTTATCTCTAATGTAATGGTGCAGCAGCAGTGTTACAGTTTATCTCTAATGTAATGGTGTAGCAGCAGTGTTACAGTTTATCTCTAATGTAATGGTGCAGCAGCAGTGTTACAGTTTATCTCTAATGTAATGGTGCAGCAGCAGTGTTACAGTTTATCTCTAATGTAATAGTGTAGCAGTGTTACAGTTTATCTCTAATGTAATGCAGCAGTGTTACAGTTTATCTCTAATGTAATGGTGTAGCAGCAGTGTTACAGTTTATCTCTAATGTAATGGTGTAGCAGCAGTGTTACAGTTTATCTCTAATGTAATGGTGCAGCAGCAGTGTTACAGTTTATCTCTAATGTAATGGTGTAGCAGCAGTGTTACAGTTTATCTCTAATGTAATGGTGCAGCAGCAGTGTTACAGTTTATCTCTAATGTAATGGTGCAGCAGCAGTGTTACAGTTTATCTCTAATGTAATGGTGCAGCAGTGTTACAGTTTATCTCTAATGTAATGGTGTAGCAGCAGTGTTACAGTTTATCTTTAATGTAATGGTGCAGCAGTGTTACAGTTTATCTCTAATGTAATGGTTTAGCAGCAGTGTTACAGTTTATCTCTAATGTAATGGTGCAGCAGCAGTGTTACAGTTTATCTCTAATGTAATGGTGCAGCAGCAGTGTTACAGTTTATCTCTAATGTAATGGTGTAGCAGCAGTGTTACAGTTTATCTCTAATGTAATGGTGCAGCAGCAGTGTTACAGTTTATCTCTAATGTAATGGTGCAGCAGCAGTGTTACAGTTTATCTCTAATGTAATGGTGCAGCAGCAGTGTTACAGTTTATCTCTAATGTAATGGTGCAGCAGCAGTGTTACAGTTTATATCTAATGTAATGGTGCAGCAGCAGTGTTACAGTTTATCTCTAATGTAATGGTGCAGCAGCAGTGTTACAGTTTATCTCTAATGTAATGGTGCAGCAGCAGTGTTACAGTTTATCTCTAATGTAATGGTGCAGCAGCAGTGTTACAGTTTATATCTAATGTAATGGTGCAGCAGCAGTGTTACAGTTTATCTCTAATGTAATGGTGCAGCAGTGTTACAGTTTATCTCTAATGTAATGGTGTAGCAGCAGTGTTACAGTTTATCTCTAATGTAATGGTGCAGCAGCAGTGTTACAGTTTATCTCTAATGTAATGGTGTAGCAGCAGTGTTACAGTTTATCTCTAATGTAATGGTGCAGCAGTGTTACAGTTTATCTCTAATGTAATGGTGCAGCAGCAGTGTTACAGTTTATCTGTAATGTAATGGTGCAGCAGCAGTGTTACAGCATCTCTAATGTAATAGTGTAGCAGTGTTACAGTTTATCTCTAATGTAATGCAGCAGTGTTACAGTTTATCTCTAATGTAATGGTGTAGAAGCAGTGTTACAATTTATCTCTAATGTAATGGTGCAGCAGCAGTGGTACAGTTTATCTCATGTAATGGTGCAGCAGCAGTGTTACAGTTTATCTCTAATGTAATGGTGTAGAAGCAGTGTTACAGTTTATCTCTAATGTGATGGTGCAGCAGCAGTGTTACAGTTTATATCTAATGTAACGGTGCAGCAGCAGTGTTACAGCTTATATCTAATGTAATGGTGCAGCAGTGTTACAGTTTATCTCTAATGTAATGGTGCAGCAGCAGTGTTACAGTTTATCTCTAATGTAATGGTGCAGCAGCAGTGTTACAGTTTATCTCTAATGTAATGGTGCAGCAGCAGTGTTACAGTTTATCTCTAATGTAATGGTGCAGCAGCAGTGTTACAGTTTATCTCTAATGTAATGGTGCAGCAGCAGTGTTACAGTTTATCTCTTATGTAATGGTGCAGCAGCAGTGTTACAGTTTATCTGTAATGTAATGGTGCAGCAGCAGTGTTACAGTTTATCTCTAATGTAATAGTGTAGCAGTGTTACAGTTTATCTCTAATGTAATGCAGCAGTGTTACAGTTTATCTCTAATGTAATGGTGCAGCAGCAGTGTTACAGTTTATCTCTAATGTAATGGTGCAGCAGCAGTGTTACAGTTTATCTCTAATGTAATGGTGCAGCAGCAGTGTTACAGTTTATCTCTAATGTAATGGTGCAGCAGTGTTACAGTTTATCTCTAATGTAATGGTGCAGCAGCAGTGTTACAGTTTATCTCTTATGTAATGGTGCAGCAGCAGTGTTACAGTTTATCTCTAATGTAATGGTGTAGCAGCAGTGTTACAGTTTATCTCTAATGTAATGGTGCAGCAGCAGTGTTACAGTTTATCTCTAATGTAACGGTATAGCAGGAGTGTTACAGTTTATCTCTAATGTAATGGTGCAGCAGTGTTACAGTTTATCTCTAATGTAATGGTGCAGCAGCAGTGTTACAGTTTATCTCTAATGTAATGGTGCAGCAGCAGTGTTACAGTTTATCTCTAATGTAATGGTGCAGCAGCAGTGTTACAGTTTTTCTCTAATGTAATGGTGCAGCAGCAGTGTTACAGTTTTTCTCTAATGTAATGGTGCAGCAGCAGTGTTACAGTTTATCTCTAATGTAATGGTGCAGCAGTGTTACAGTTTATCTCTAATGTAATGGTGCAGCAGCAGTGTTACAGTTTATCTCTAATGTAATGGTGCAGCAGCAGTGTTACAGTTTATCTCTAATGTAATGGTGCAGCAGCAGTGTTACAGTTTATCTCTAATGTAACGGTGCAGCGGCAGTGTTACAGCTTATATCTAATGTAATGGTGCAGCAGCAGTGTTACAGTTTATCTCTAATGTAATGGTGCAGCAGCAGTGTTACAGTTTATCTCTAATGTAATGGTGCAGCAGCAGTGTTACAGTTTATCTGTAATGTAATGGTGCAGCAGCAATGTTACAGTTTATCTCTAATGTAATAGTGTAGCAGTGTTACAGTTTATCTCTAATGTAATGCAGCAGTGTTACAGTTTATCTCTAATGTAATGGTGTAGAAGCAGTGTTACAATTTATCTCTAATGTAATGGTGCAGCAGCAGTGGTACAGTTTATCTCATGTAATGGTGCAGCAGCAGTGTTACAGTTTATCTCTAATGTAATGGTGCAGCAGCAGTGTTACAGTTTATCTCTAATGTAATGGTGTAGCAGCAGTGTTACAGTTTATCTCTAATGTAATGGTGCAGCAGCAGTGTTACAGTTTATCTCTAATGTAACGGTGCAGCGGCAGTGTTACAGCTTATATCTAATGTAATGGTGCAGCAGTGTTACAGTTTATCTCTAATGTAATGGTGCAGCAGCAGTGTTACAGTTTATCTCTAATGTAATGGTGCAGCAGCAGTGTTACAGTTTATCTCTAATGTAATGGTGTAGCAGCAGTGTTACAGTTTATCTTTAATTTAATGGTGCAGCAGTGTTACAGTTTATCTCTAATGTAATG